>NC_045547.1:67252180-67464680 GCF_009769535.1 Thamnophis elegans
TGGGCCAGTGACAGCAGATAGAATTATAGATAGCCAATTAGGGGTTAACTAGCCTAACAAGCTAACACAACCTCCCCCTCACTTATCTCAGTTATTGTGGGCAATTACAAGTCCATGGCACCCCAATAGTTGCTGCTAATGGCGCTCACAGTTCCCGTTGGCACTCCGCTGTTCCCTGCTGTGGTGCGGTCGTAACCGACAGTCCCAGGAGTAGACTCTCTGTGCCGGCCTGACTGGAGAGAGGCGCGCACTGTTCCCGCGCTCCTCTCCTGCGGGTCCTCCCTCGCCACACTGATGACGTGTGTGCGCACGGCACGCACGCCTTACCAGCAGCCCCTGCGCTCAGAAAGGGGCGGCGGCGATACAGTAAGTGAGTGTGGGCGGGGGAGATCACACGTCCCACCCACCCCCGTTCCTCCAGCACAGATTCTTTCATCCTCGGCGGCCGTGCAGGAGCCGAGGATGAATCGCATGAAATCCTGTGCGTGTCACCCCAAATGGCTACGCGTGTCAGCACTGACACGCGTGTCATAGGTTTGCCATCACTGGGTCAGATGGTAATACATTATTCTGCTGGGAAGTTTGTACATTATTCTATGGTTTACAAGTTAACATATACTTAAAAGGCAACTCTCTTGCTGAAATACCTGAATAGATGCTAAAGCAATTCCAATTAACAAGATTTTTAAAGATTGCCAAGGTTTCTTTTCCTGTTTATTCCAACAGAATAAACATGACTCTGCTTAGTGCTTGACTGTTTAAAAAAGCCTCTAAAAAAGCACCCTCTACAGGAGGAGGCAAGAGAACGATTTTTCAGCTTTTAACCCTTGCTTAACTCTGCTCGAGTGATCATAAAACGCCTCAAGTCAGACAGACTAGATGAGGCACGTCATTCTCTTGCCTCCTCCTGTAGAGGGCACTTTTTAGAGGCTTTTTGAAACAGTTAAGTACTAAGCAGAGTCATCCATGGTGACTCTGGCAGCAACTAGCTCAGTCTGACCTCAGCTCTTGCCTTTTTCCTTTTAGATTTTTTTTCTTTTCATGATGACAGTAGTGAGGCTCTGCCTCCCCTGCCTTCCCTGACTGCACATCCCTGTTTATGACCCAGTTTTGAGTTTCTGTTGGCTGCCACTCTGCAATCATGTGATCTTGTTTTATGACATTTTTTTCCAGAAAAAAACCAGCATTTACTTTCCAGTTTTGGCAAAATAGCAATAGCAATAGCAGTAGCAGTTAGACTTATATACTGCTTCATAGGGCTTTCAGCCCTCTCTAAGCGGTTTACAGAGTCAGCATATTGACCCCAACAACAATCCGGGTCCTCATTTTACCCACCTCAGAAGGATGGAAGGCTGAGTCAACGCTGAGCCGGTGAGATTTGAACAGCCGAACTGCAGAACTGCAGTCAGCTGAAGTAGCCTGCAGTGCTGCATTTAACCACTGTGCTACCTCGGCCCTAGTTCCATAACAAACTTAATGATCATGGTATTCATTTAATGACTGCAGAAGTCACTTCTCCAAAAAAAGGTTCAAAAACTTGAGTTGGTTACATGGATGATCTACTTTACAACGGTTACAACTTACAACTGTAATGGGCAGGTTCTACTTTGATGTAAATCAAGGACTATCTCTAAAACATCTGGTATGCACAGAAATGAAAATGCTTTTTAAATTTATTTTCATTGTTAATATGGAATAGGAAACACCAATATACTTTCAAAATTTTTCTTTAGAATTAAATAATTCCAATTCTGAACATTAGACTTGGTTCCGAACAATCTGTAGACATGCCATAATCAACATCATTGTTTCAGTGTCTCTTCCATTTACAGATGTGACTGCATACTGTGGCAAACATCAAACAGTCCAGTTGATCTATAGTAGCATTTTTAAAAATTAAATTAGACTAGGAAAAAAATTATGTTTTCTGGAAGTGTTAGAACTTTTCATAGAAATGATCAAAATTGTTTTTTTTTTCCAACATGCAAATGTGTCAGTAGAGAATAATGTAACCCACAGAGTGGCCTCTTTAATCAGCAATTACTGATTAAACTTTGACTAGGGAAGTGCTGGGAATTCTATGATCATTTGAGAAGAGTAAAAACCTTCCTTTATAGTATGACTAGTCGATAACCCAGTGTTGCCCGGGTATTTATTTATATGGGGAAAGTGTCTGGACTAAATGTAATTTCTAATGTTGGATTTTCCCCCTTACCAGAGGGCTCTCCCTTGTGGAGTACTGCGAAGCCATTGCCATGGCAACTCCACTGCGCTGTACAGTAGAAGCCACTTTACAGCAGTACAATAGAATCCATTTTAAGGTACAACAGGCTGTGTCTTAACAGAACATACACCCCGAGGGGCTTTAGGGGTGTCTTACCCCCACAGTATTTGTTTCCTGAGAGTAAGTTATCTGTGTACCATGTTTGGTTGAAATTGCTAGAGGCATTCCAGAGTTATTATGGAACACACACAGACACACAGACACACACACACACACACACACAAATGTATAGATAGAGATAGATAGATGATAGATAGATAGATAGATAGATAGATAGATAGATAGATAGATAGATAGATAGATAGATAGATAGATAGATATGTGGTAAATGCACTTCATAAGATCCCCATTGTAAAGTCATACAGCTATTCAGTGGGTGCTCATTCCCATTCATGTAGTTATTTTAATCATACTTGACTTTGTGCTTAGACTTTCTTTGCCAACTGTACAATATAATCATATCCATCAACTGAATTATCACATCAAAAAGGAGGAGGGAACTATTTAGGCTATCCAGTTCAATCCCACTCTTCTGTTCAGAAACCAGAATAAAGTCCTTGGTGAATGACAGCCTAGGCTCCAGTTCAATACCTTCAGATAAGGGTACCTCACCATCTCTTCAGTTAATTGGTTCTATTCTTAAATTGTTCTTATTGGGATTTTTTTTCTCTTTTCACATTTAGTTGCAATTGTGTTTTTTTTTGTAAGGTGAGTCCATTAAACTGCATTCGGCATGCGACAATGAAAGACAATACATCTTCCTCTGCCTGACATTGTTCTACAATGTTTACGATATCTACCCTTGGGACTTTTTCTGCAAAGAAAAGGAGCAGGCCCAGGTTTTTCACCTAAACATATTTATCTCTTTAAACCCATTGAACTCAGCTTTATTGTTTGTGAAATCAGATCCCATATTTACCTTGATCACAGAGATTCAGAATTCGAGGGGGGAGGGGAGAAACAAAGTTCCTCCCTCATTTTCTCACCAATTCTTTTAAAATTATATTTTCTGTGCAATAGGATCTTGTGGCTCTACCTGAGAGACCGCCTTCTGCCAGTTACCTCCCAGAGATCTATTAGATCGCACAGACTAGGCCTCCTCCGGATTCCATCTGCTGGTCAATGTCGGCTGGCGATCCCCCGGGGGAGGGCCTTCTCTGTAGCTACTCCGGCCCTATGAAACGATCTCCCCGTTGAGATCCGGACCCTTACTACCCTTCCGGCTTTCCGCAAAGCGACCAAGGCCTGGCTGTTCTGGCAGGCCTGCGGCTGTTGAATTATCCAGCCCCATCTTAAGTTATGAATGTTGTTGAATTTTTAATTGTTGTTTTTTTATTTTTATATCCCCCCTTCCCTTTTTATTTGTAAGCCGCCCTGAGTCTTCCGAGAGTAGGCGGCATACAAACTAATTAAATAAATAAATAATAAATAAATAATACCTTTGTTAGATTTTAAGATGCTCTGAGTATCTATTGCATTTGTTGCAACAGACTTCCCCATTTTACAATATATTAAACACTGGAGTGGCCATTAGAACATAACATATCATTTCACTGGGAGTAATTACTAAGTAAGTACCCAGAGTTTGACTTGCTTTCAGACTTATGTCTGAAAAGTACTGAAAGGAACAATAGTGAAAACCCTGGATATCCTTGTCTTGCCCTTTTTGAATATCACAATACTTATTTAGTTTCTATTTATTTGTGCTTTTTGAGAAGTACGTATTGATCTAGTTCTACACAGCAATTATTGAGTCTGTCATTTGTCCTATAACTGTCTGATTTTGGTACAACAACTAAATAGGAAAGGTGAAGATGTAAATGGATAGTTATGATAAGAATTGCAACCAGCCTGTCTTCCATTGAGGATCTGTGTACTGCATGAGCCCGAAAGAGGGCTGAGAAAATATCTGCAGATCCCTCACATCCTGGACATAAACAATTTCATCTCATCCCCTCAGGATGCTGCAACATCATGCCAAAACAACTAAAAACAAAGACAGTTTTTTCCCCTCATGCTATCACTCTGCTAAACACCTAATTCTTACAGTGCTCTCTAATGTCTGTGTATTTACTCATTTAGTAGGGCTGTTTTACTATTATAATTCTCATCTTTCTTATTACCTTCTATTATTGGTATCTTGTAATTATATTACTTTGTTGTATATATTTACACTGAGAACGTATGCACTGGAGACATATTTTTTGTGTGTCCAATCACACTTGGCCAATAAAGAATTCTATTCTATTCTATTCTATTCTATTCTGTTCTGTTCTGTTCTGTTCTGTTCTGTTCTATTCTATTCTATTCTATTCTATTCATTTAACAAAATTATCTCCAAGGTTCATGTGTTGCACCACTCTAAAGAAAAAAAAAATCAAGTTCAAATTGTCGAAAACTACATCTAAAAATATCAATCCAGCTTGTTTATCACTTGTTTAAAAAACCTTCCGCTCCAAATATTACAAAATATTGAAAATGTTTCTAATATTATCATAAGAGGTTTGGTTTAAAAACACCATATTAATCTTTATGAATAAAAAAGTAAGTGATCTTATTTGAAGGAGTCATTAATCAAGAGACCAACTTTTGGAAAGTTAATTGTCAATTGTGCATGTTTCCTATTCAGTAATATAGACAATAGCCTTTAAAAAATGAAAGGTACTTGAATTATTGGATAAATTTGGGCAAATTCTGATGTGAATTAACACAGCTTACACTTCCTGTTTTACATCACATTTCATACTTTCCAGCAAATAATTGTGACTTAAATGTGCATTTTAAGAATTACTAACACATGCATTTTTTAAAAAGTTCAAAATAGTTTTAAATGTAACATTACAAGTGAATTTTCTTGCATGTGATTTTCAGCAGTTTGGATTAAAATGGAACTACGTTGGAACAGTATAAAGGAGAGGATAAATATGGAGCTGGCATCAAATATAGAAGAAGAATATTACTTTCTTCCTCCCCCATATCAATTAAAGAGAAAATATTTAGGAAATGGCTCAATGACTATGGAAAATTCTAGTACATTTTGGAGGCTGGGAGTGTGTGCATACTTTAAAAATGATTTAGAACAGGGGCTCTAGAACTCATGCAAGCACAATCATGCTTTTCACTTTGTATGCATGTGTGTGTGTGTGTGTGTGTGTGTGTGTGTGTGTGTGCGCGCTTATATGTCTTCTACTAAGTTCATCCAACTTTGCTGAAGGAGACTTGCTTCCAACTGAATCTATTGTTGGAAGAAATGTCCTTCTGGGTTCAGTTCCAAGTGGGGAAAAAGACACTGGAAACATGGAGGGCTGCTTGGAAAGATGGTTTCAATCGTGGACAGGATCACATGGCTTGAGCTCCTGAAAAGAAAAGGGGGATCACATGCTTCCAGATGTTGAGTGAAGAAGAAAAGAGAAAAGAAGCCTTGAAGAGAGTTCCTGGGTTTTAAATACTCTCTGTTCAACCCCACCTCTCTGTTTAAGAAATATATTGGTTGATTGGTTGTCAGACTCCCATTGGGCCATGCAGGGGCAACGCTTTAGGCTGTGTTCTGAGTCAAGTTTGGTTGAGCATTGCTTCTTCCCAAGTGCCCTGAGGTAAGATAGGTAAAGGGTTAATACTAGCATGCCTTAATCCCATCACCCTGGAGCTGAAGGGAAGATCTTTATTATGTAGAATAGACTGGCTCAGGCCTTTTAATGGTCCATTGGCAAAGTGGGGGCTATTAAGAGTGAGTCTGTTTCCTGTCTAAAAACATGTTTCTCCATTTCTCATCCAGAGAAATATAATATTCTGCTTTTTCAATATTTCCTAGGATATTTCATTCTTCTAGAGGAAGGGTGATTGCTAACTTCCTACACTATATAAAATTACAATCTGAACAAAACCATTTGTAAATTATTTGTGAATGCCCTATTTTACAGAGAGCAAACTGGCAATCACCATCTAAAGCTCTTTAGAAATGGGCCAAGATCACATATCCACTATGTCCTAATGTGATTTGTTTCATTTGGCTGTCCCATAGGTAATTCAGTCCACATATTATGATTAGGGAAGTCATACCTTTGCATGATACATAAATCTCCATCTCGATGTGCATGTTTGCACAACTAAACTGTATTTCAGAAATATTTTCCCTGATTTCCTGAGTAGGATTTGCATTGTCCTAACAGAACATTGTCCTGTTCTTCTTATTGAGTAATTTAAGATTGACAACTTTGAATGTTAACTTTTATTTAAGGGTTCTTTAACCACATATTAGTGCATTTTAATGATTCCCTCCCCCCCACGGTATAATATTGGTTCAGCCGTGTTAAAAATGTGAGACCGATTTTAAAAACTGTTCCTCCTCTTTCTGTAATTTGCCATATGTGATTCTATTCAGAAAGGTCAAATATCTACTTGTTCAGTTCCCAGAAGAAGCACCAGGCTGCTCTTCTCCAGCCAAATAGTTAGAAATGTTATCTGTATAAACTAGACAGTATGCAAATTAAAGTTCAGCTTCTCTGGAAGTTACATCTTGGAATCAGCTGCATAGTAATGAAGAAATGAGGACTTCCTCACTTTCTCCTAAAGACCATAATTATGTAAGTGGCTGCAGAATTGGAATATAACAGGATTACTTTCCTAAATCTAGCTGTCCTTTGCATTTAAGGTAATTGTGAGTTCAGCTGAGTTTAGTAACACTTCTACTGTAGCATGCATTGGATTGTGGTGCTACTCTTGAATTCTACTTCCAAAACATTTTTGTGTGAGAATTACGTTAGGAGTTGAAATACTATTTCTATTAAGAAAAGGTATAATTTTGGATCTGAAACACTTAATTGAAATTACTATAGAAACTCTTTGCATTCCTTTTCAACCTCTTCTATAATTGTGTGAAACATTGTTTAGAGTGATGAGAATTCTGGTGTGCAAGTTTTCAAAAGTGTAGACATCATACAGTGAAGTTAGAGAGGTAAGTACTACCCTGGGAAACAGGAGGTTAGTATATAATTCTCTTTTCCTTGTACATTAAGATTTGTCTTTGCATAACTAATCCATCAAGTCAAGTACTGGTCACCAGGCAACAAATGTTTTCATCTTTTCCCCTCATATTTCTTTGGGGGAAAAAGTCCATTGCCAGGATTCAGAATTTCTTTTCTATTTGGTGGCCAATGCCTTGTGTGCTGCCCATTAATTTGAGCCAAAGACCATATTTTTGTTTATATAAAAGATAGCTATAGCAGGAGAAAAATATAAATCAAAGAAACAAACACTTGCAAACACTCACATCTATGTGGTTTAAGTCTGAAATCTTCTGTTGGGAGAAATATCCATCTGGATATTCAGTTCCAATCCAGGAGAAAGACATTGGAAACATAGAGGCTGATTGGAAACATGGTTTAATGGTGAAGCATAACCACCGCATAGGGGTTTTGGACAGCTGACTACATGGAGTTGAGAGTGAAGGGTAGTCATACCTTCTCTTGGGCTTTGCATTTGAGCTTCCTGTTCAATAACATGTATTCTATTGGCTGTTGTAGGTGTCATAGGTGGCTCTGGAAGTTGTCTGAGATAAATTTGGTTGAAGCCTGGAAGGTAATGTGATATCTCCAAGAATTTAGCATTTATTTATTTTTTTAGCATTTTATTATGCATTTATAGGCCGCCCTTTTCCCTGAGGGGACTCAGGGCGGCTTACAATAAAAGGGGAAGGGGAGTGTAGGACAAATACAAAAAGAAATGTGAGCAAAAATAAATTAAACACTAAAACACAACATTCACTCGACATTCGGGAGGGGCTAAAGTAAAGACTTATCCCCAGGCCTGACGGGCTAGCCAGATCTTGAGGGCTGTGTGGAAGGCCTGGACGGTGGTGAGGGTGCGGATCTCCACAGGGAGATTGTTCCATAGCGTCGGAGCCGCAACAGAAAAGGCTCTCCTCCGAGTAGTCGCCAGTCGGCACTGACTGGCGGATGGAATATGGAGGAGGCCAGCTCTATGCGATCTGATGGGACGCAGGGAGGTAATTGGCAGAAGGCGGTCTCTCAGATAGCCAGATCCACTACCATGGAGCGCTTTATAGGTGGTCAGTAGGACCTTGAAGTGCACCCGGAGATCGACAGGTAGCCAGCGCAGCTCACGGAGGATCGGTGTTATGTGGGCGAACCGTGGTGCGCCCACGATCACTCGCGCGGCCGCATTCTGGAATTGTTGCAATGTGGTGAGCTCTGCTGCTAGATGGTAGACGGAAATATAGGGAAATATAATATTCTGCCTTTTTAATATTTCTCAAAATATTTCATTCTTCTAGGAGAAGGGGTCTTCCCTCACTGCCACCAAACACTGCAAACAATGGTTTAATTTTGATTATTTTCTTTCACAGAAATACAGACATTGTACCTTGTGGTCTACTCCAAATAAGGAGTGGGGAAAGCCTCACAAATACAATTGGTGTTATCCATCTCATGAATACTTTTCAGAAAAATGTTGTCATCTTTTAGGCTCATAATTTTAAGTCTAATAGAGGCATTCATAAACTATCTATTATTAACTGTAGCTTTATCCTCCCAAACATAAATACAGTTGTATTTCAAATGAAGGTAAATATATGTGCTGTAGCCCATCCTCCTGGGAACCTTCTCTCTCTCCAGAATATATGCAGTGGTCTTTTCTATGTGTTGTATTTATGTGGTTCCTAGCTGTGTGTAGCTTTTAGTAGTTAATTAGGGTGTTGATGGCTTCCCATTAAATCATTTGTTGTTGTTTCCTTGTGCCACTGCACCCTTGGCTCCTAAGTACCTGATAGGCTGGTGGTAAATCAGCACTCCTATTAACAGACAAGAGGCCCATTTTCTAGGCTGCAATCATTTCTGTAAAAAGCTACACACAACCAGGAATCATATAAATGAGTAGAATAAACCTTTGGTCTTGGTGACTGACTTACAATTGTATTGTTCAATATATTACTGGCCAAATTATCAAAGAAAACTTTTCTTTTCCAAATGGAGTTTAGTTGTACTTCATATATCTTCAGATCATTTTACACTGTGAAGTGTGGCTGTCTTTACATGTGTTCAGATTGCTAGTATATACCACAGTGATCATTGAATATAAGCGTTATTTCCATAGACATACATACATACATACATACATACATACATACATACATACATACATAGATATATGTATGTATGTATGTATGCATGTGTGTATGTGTGTGTATATACACATACACACACACACAAACATACACATATTTTATAAATGAATAATAAATAAAATTACAGTTTGTGTTTAGGGATTTCTTTTCCCACTCCCTAACATGTTCTACAGTGCTCTAAAATAATGCCATATAAGTTATGGTCAGTTAAATACATTATCATTTTTCTCCCAGACCAGTTATGTATTAATATTGGGGGAAAATTGCATTGATTACTACTACTACTACTACTACTCCATGTCAGCCGTTTTAGCCAATAATCCTAAAGTCTTAACCTATGGTCGCTGGAATACACAATGGAAGCATTGAATTTCCATTTCTTTTTGTTAAATTACTCAATATGTACTTTGTGGGAGAAGAATCAATATAACTATAAAACAACTTTTCTGGGTGGCAATACTTACTATGTGGAATGCTGTCATGTTCTCTCTCTCTCTCTCTCTCTCTCTCTCTCTCTCTCTCTCTCTCTCTCTCTCTCTCTCTCTCTCTCTCTCTCCCTCCCTCCCTCCCTCCCTCCCTCCCTCCCTCTCTGCTTCTCTCTCATTCTTTTGTTCTTTTTCCACTCCACAGTTAGAAAATAAGAACAGGATTCAGCTGAATTACTGTCAAGTGTTCCATCAAATAGGGATATATATCTCTTTATCTTTAGTGTCTTTTCAGCAATGCTGGCCAGGGATCAAGTTATTAAAAATCTTATAGCTTTTGTTTCAGTTATTGAACTGGCATTAAATCAAAGAGGCATTGTTATTCCAGCTGTATCTGTCGGTTTTTCATGGCCGTGCTATTTCTGCACTTCATTGACTTATGAATGCATGCTGCACAAAGCCCATGGGTAACCAATGACCAAATTCAGTTAATGAATTTCACTGTATTTGGATTTTTTTAAATGTAGCTAGTTGAACAGAATATAAACATTTCTAAAGAAAGAAACACTTCCTTGCTTTTATTTATGTATAATTCATCTGAAATGACATTTCCAGAAACTGTGTTTACAATGTAATGTAAACTAAGTTTTTTGCTTCATTTATTAGATGGAATCAAAGCATCCACCCAAGAGAAGAGAACAAGACAATAATTACAGCAACCAGCGGAGTCATCCCAGGTTGGTGGGCATAAATGAGATTGCCTGCAATCACTGATAGGAAGAGAAACAACTTTGATACTGATAGCAGCAGTCAACCAGCAGAGTAAGATCTAAAAATTGATGACATGGAGAAATAAAAGAAAAGGATGATCATATTGCAAAAATATATAGGATTTTATATGCAGTGTCAGAGTATTGATGGTGAACATTCTTCCAAACATCCACAATGGGTTGTTTTCAAACTGCTTTGTTAGAAGGTATGTTACTTGTGCCGTCAGTCCATAGACATCAATTCATTCATCAAAACTTTAACAAGTCTCTTTTTTTGTAAATCAAATATAGAAAAATAATATATGTTTGTTATTTGAATATCCCTTTTCATTACTATTCCATTAGCTGGTTTCTTTTATATGTTCAGTGTAACACATTTTTTAGGACATTCATGTAGCCTGTCATTTTGAAATCCACTTTGAAATCAGTCTCCATCATATCAGGTAGAATGTGCTTCTCGTCTGTGACTTCTTTAAAACATAGTTTAAAAGAGAGGTAGATTCTCCAAAATTAACTTCTGGATACTTGTTCAAAAATATTCTTCAAAATGTCCAATGTTGAAATATTTTGCTTTATTCTGTCTTTATGAGTTGAGTTGAGGAGTGTTCTTCTCCTTTGATTATATTTTTTTAAAATAAAGAA
This sequence comes from Thamnophis elegans, assembly GCF_009769535.1. Taxonomy (NCBI): domain Eukaryota; kingdom Metazoa; phylum Chordata; class Lepidosauria; order Squamata; family Natricidae; genus Thamnophis; species Thamnophis elegans. The sequence continues at coordinate 67,263,443 of NC_045547.1, forward strand.
AAAACATTTTTTTCACACTAAGAATTCTTTATAATTAATCCCACCATCCTTTTTCTGTACCTACAGCTCATTTGTAACTTTCTAAAATAAAAGTGTTTTTAATCAATCTTTTGCTGTTTATTCCAAAATGTTTTAATATCATTAAGCTTCTATTTAAAACTTCTCAGATTAGAATTAAAGAAAATTCACCTGGTGCTGTAAAACTTGCACATCTAAAAGTTTCTAATACTGAAAAGCAATTAACAAGCAATTTTAAAAAGTGATTAGAAAAGGAATATGAGAATTTTATGTCCTTTCAAAAGAACCAACCACTGTTTGGATGGATGGGTATTTTCTTATCTACCAGAACTGTAAGTCTGCCAGAGTTCAATGTTTTATGTTGTCCTCATGAGAAGCAGCTGCCTGGAGCCCTGATGGTTGATTTCAAGTATTCTTCTTGTACAAAGAAGAATTATAAAGAACTGGTCTTCTCACCAACTCTACATTCTGCTGTGGTCATCATGCTTTTCATGGAGCCATCCATAGTTCACCATTTCTTTTTCTCCTAAGAAGAAGATCTTCATACAAATCCCTTAGCCTTTTTTTTCTTTTAACCAAATAATGGAAGAACAGGATCAACTTTCATTAAAATGACTTAGAAAAGATATAGAAGATGTTTTGGCATAATAATATTTTTTTAAACCAAGATCTGAGAATTTGGAGAGCCAAATAACCAAGATTCTGAACCGTAATGGAAATATTTTATAAAATTCTGTAAGATGTAAGATTGTGCCATAAGTGCCATAACTGATTTTTGGTCTTTTCACGATTATGAACCCCTTGGACATTTTGTCAACAAGAAAAGCAATGAATGACATATACAGCTTCTAATAAATGAAATGCATTTAGCAAAAGGCCAAAAAAAGTTACAGAAATGAAACGGAAAGTCTCAAATAGTCATTTTCTAAGTGTATTTGAAGGACACTCTACAGTGTCACAAAAGACACACTGGTGTACTCTGAGAAATAAATTAAACAATTAAAGTCACAGGAGCCCAATGAATTCATTCATTAAAGAGATGACCTACTATTCAATGACTCATATAATTAATTATCATGGCCCTTCCCTCCCTCCAATTAATTAAAGAAAATTAATTTATGAGGCATTCTACCATAATGCCATAAAGCACTGGTACAAATGGATCATTCAACCATTCCTGGAATAAAGTTGTAGATGAATTGACTATAATCAGAGGAAGTTGCCAATTACATCTCTAAATAAGTCAGTATTGGTTAAATTGTTTTATTTCTATCAGGGATTGAGTGGGCCCAATACAACCACAATGGTTTTAAACTGTTAGTTTTAACCACAAACTGCTCTGAGTTTAGTGTTTGTTGTGGCCAGCCTGCGGCCAGTGGAGCTGGCATCAGAATCAGAGAGTGAGGAGGTTGGGGAGGAACATGGGCCAGTCCTGGAGGCTGGGGAAGGTTCAGATGAAGGCTCTGCATTGGAGGTAGAGACAGGGCCAAGGCCATCTGGCAGTGATCAGGTGCCTACGGAGCTAGACAACTGTGAGGCAAAGGAACAACTGGAGCCTGTTCCCAGTGTGCATATTTGTAGAGTTGCCAAAAGAAGAGAACAACTCAGAAATCAGGGTTGACTTGGGAGTAAAGTCACAGGTGGAAGGTGTTTGGCTCCTCCCATAGGAAATAAAAGATGAGCAAAAGTGCAATGGGCTTTTGCAGGAAACAATTTGTTCATTCGGTCATTAGATTCATTTCAGGAGTGTGAAGATCTGTCCATGAATTTCAGAGACTCTGTGCCCAGTATTTCCTTGCATAGCACCTCATTTGGACAATATTTACATGGTAGCTTTCCAAAATACCATAGATCTGTAGTCATAATTAATCCTTTGAAAGACTGTTTGCCAGGCCTTGCTGAATGTGAATGAGAGGAATTCACATTCATTTAATAAAAGGGATTTTTGTTGCGACCAGGAATCTGCTTTGTGCTTTTTGGGGAAGCCTGGGTAACAACAGTGTTATCTGAAGAAAATCAAAAGATTAGCTCTCTCTGGTTGCTGCAGGCACAAAGATGAAGTCCTAGAATGAAAATAGAATTGTTCTAATAATTTCATTAAATAAATGAAATACATACTTGTTCATCCCTACTAAGGCAACCTTAATTTTTGCAATCCTTCTCCCAAGAAGTAAGGAAAAGTGACAGAAAGTGATAGCCTCCTAGCTCCCTTGTAGCACTTGAGTATCCAATAAAAATAGTTTGATTTTCCTGATCATCACTGTCCTGGATTAAGTGATTACCCTATGAGAACTACAAACTAAATTAGATGTGTATATTCAGTTAGTTCAGACTCTGGAGGCTGAATCATTCTTGTGTTCACTTGAGAATTAACTTAACATTCTAGTAAATCTTTTAAAACTTTCCCCATAAGTGGCATAAATGATGTGTGTGTGTGGGGGGGGGGATATTAAAAACTTTAGAAACATTTATGATCTTGTCAGGACTAGCTGAAGCAGCAAATAGCTCTCTTCTTCAACTATTTCTGGAATGCTACTAAAAAAATTATAAAAGCCTTTTTGAGGTGAGCTTGATTATTGGTGACATGCCTATGATATTTTCTTTTTGCAACAAATGAGAAAGTAGTTTGTCACCAGCTTCCTCTTCCTTCTGTTGCTGCTCTTTGTAACCTGCAGATATATCCCATGGTCCTAGAGCAGGGACGTCAAACTGGCGGACAGCGGGCTAGATGTGTCACATGTAGGCCATGCCCACCCCAGCTCCGTGAAGGGAAAAACATTACAAAATGTCACGTGATGGTATTGTGACGCTGAGTGTGTGAAACCCTTGTCCTAAGGCTTTATTGATGTCTCCCATCCTAGTAACCCAATCTGACCCTGTTTATCTTTTCACGGACAGGCCAAGACTGAGTGTTAAAACATGTAACTACTTATGGCACTTTGGAAGTGCAGTATGCAATGATTTAGCTGTTTTCCCTTTGTAGCTGCTTTCGATTGATTTTATTGTATTTATTTTTGTTCCACAAATGATGGTCTTTTCACCCTGTATCATAGCTATCAAATAAACTTAGTCTTATTTAAGTGGATCAACTACTGCAGATTTGCTAGCAGAGGAAAGATGAAACAATCTCTTAAAATGACAGTCATGGCTATCAGCAGGACTGTTTCTCCTTGAAGTAGGTGAGTAGTCATTCTGCTTTCTGAAGTTACTGACAGGTCATCAATAGTTATTAAAGTTCCCTCTGACACTGTACAAGAAATTGGCATTGCATCATTTGTAGGTACACCTTTACTAGTGTCAATCAACATTACTACCTGAATTTTTAAAATTTTCTTTTGGTCACCCATCCATGTTATTTCCCTGTTTCCCTGAAAATAAAACTTTCACGGATAATAAGCCCAATTGGGCTTTTGAGCGCATGCACTAAAATAAGCCCTTCTCCAAAAATAAGGCCTCCCTGAAAATATTGCAACACAGCAACAGCTGTGAGGTGACCACACTTGCCACCTCCTGCACCTCAAAAAAAAATGAAGCCAAGTGCTTATTTCAGTGGTCAAAAGAAAATAAGACCCTGCCTTATTTTCAGAGAAACACAGTATTATCTGATGTAGGTGATGATACTGAGAGATGTATATTTCTTTCTTTATGACATTAAATCAAGATCCCCTCATAATTCTTATGAATTACAGCTTGGCTTTACACAAGCAGGAGCTACAACAGGCAATACTCTGGCTTCAGTAAAATGTCAGATTACTACAGTATGGTACCACAAACCTGATAAATTTGGTTCAATTCTCTCTAGGATTCTTTTTTTTTTTAATGGAAACAAGGCTTAGCCATTGTCCAGGAATTTCAGAGTGATAAGTCAGTAACTAAGTTATACTTTGGTCTTTGTGTTTGGCTTTCACTAGGGCTAAAACTCTGTGAAAGGAGCTTTTAATTCATAGCTTGCATCTCTTGAAAAGACGGATAAAAACTTCAGATATTAAATCCTGTGTGCTATTCATACCAGCTTGAAGATCAGGAGTGGGGCATGATCCAGTGATCTCCAAGAGGTAGGGGAACTTCACAGAAGCAACTTTAGAATTATTTACAGTATAATATCCATTAATAAAATAAAATATTATACAGTGTGTGTGTGTGTGTGTGTGTGTGTGTGTGTGTGTGTGTGTTCATTCCAGCATAACTCTGGAGCACCTTAAGATGACTTACCCTCTGGAAACAAATACTGGGTGGGTGGGGGTTAAAAACACCCCTGGTGTGTGTGTATGTGCGCATGTGTGTTCCACCATAACTCTGGAATGCCTGGCCCGTTAAGGAGAGCAAGTGTGGCATCCTAGAGTGGCAATTGCTTGTGATATGGAGGGAGAAGGGAGAGCCTGGGCCATTAAGCAGAGTGAGTGTGGCATCCTAGAACAGCAATTGTTTGTGATGTCCGTTGCCTTTTCCTCTGGAAAGCCAGCCATGATGTTTGCCTTCCAGTGGACCATTGATGGATTTTGGGCAATGTGCCAGGATTGTAGACAGGGCAGGAAAGAGGAGCGCATAGGAGGGGGAAGGAAGAAGGCAGGGATGATGGTAAGGGAGTAGGGGGAAGAAAGGCCCCTCCCTGTCAGACAAATGTTTTGATGTCTATAAATACCTGGGCAATGCCAGGTTATCAGCTAGTACAAGATAAAAATAGAATTTCAGATCACTTATGGATAGTTAGTTTCAGTAGCAGAATTTAAAAGTAAAGTTTGGAATGTGAGAGAGCTCACTTTAGCACCAACGTTTCTTAGAAATAATGGATATGTAATTTTAATTACCTCTTTAATACATAAAAAATTCCTCAGGTGATAGATGTATCTTTTGCACTTCACCCAACCAGCCTCCTGTTAAAGATAATGAGCTCGAGGATATTCTTATCATTTTACATACAGGTAAGACTCTATGGAAGATACATTATATTATGAAATATATAAATCATGAATTGGATGTCAATTTTCTGTAAAATCCTTAACTAAATATATTGAGGTGCTCATACAGTCAGAGTGGACTTTAAGTATAATTATATTTACCTTTTTAAAATGTATAGGTCACTGCCTGTTAATTATAGACCAGGTGGTTTGATAAATAATTTGGCTAAGATGCATAATTATTTCTAATTGAAGAAGTAGGAAAAGCATGCAAAGCACGGCATTTATCATTCTTTCTAAACCCTTTACCAGCTTAATATTTTCTTCTGGTTAATGAAGCATTATATTGCATCTGCTGGCGTCTATGCTTCTCTGTTCTCCCCTTAAATAGTGTCTCATTTTTTGTGTGCATACAGGCACCGGAAAACATAGGATGTGTTGTGTATGTTGCAATCTGGATCACAGGAGCAAGAGCAGGATTTTTTTTCTTCTTCACAACCCCCAGTTTGATCTGGCCCATTTTCCAGCTCGCTGTGTCTATTCTTCTCATTTGTCAGAGAGTCATTATGCAATTCATTATACCTTTTACATAATTTCTTTGTAATAGTTTGGGGGATTTGAAGGAATGATTGGTGAGTGGGTACAGACTAATAACAGGTTTCTTGGGTATAGTTATCTATTATTGACAACTATTGTATTCTAAACAGGTGTGGGCTGCTATGGGTTCACCTGGGTTTGGGAAAACCCATAGCTAACATTATGGCTGGTTCGCAGGACCTCCAAACCCCACCCCTGGCTGGTCCCACCTATCCCTCACCTCCCAGGAGTCTCCACGCAGCCCGTTTTAGGTGCAGGGCCCACACGGCGGCTCGGGAAGGGGGGGGGAATGGGCCACCTGGAAATTCCAGAAGGCTGGAAATGGACTCGTTTCCAGCCTCAAGAGGGCCTCCTGAGCACAGGCAGTTTTCACCCTCCCAGAGGCTCGAGGAAAGCCATGGCCATGCCACCCAGCAACTGGGTAGAGAACCTGTTGCTGAAATTTTTGAAGCCCACCCCTGAGTCTAAAGCATTTGTGTCATAAATTTCCATATGCCACAAAGAGCACATTATTTCCTTTAATTGATTTCAGGGAAGCATTCAATACAATTGATAGGAACCTTCTTTTGGAAGAAATGCATTTATCCTTAGATTGATCCCCAAACATACAATTTCGCATGACTATTAGTTCCACCTTTTCTTAAAAACAAAAACAAAAAACAGTACAAACAAATTTACACATTGGCTCTTTTAAAAAAATACATAGTGCTTTAATTCAGAAACTAAGAGCTCTGAGGGAAATACTTTCTTTTATTTCCATAAATATTATATCATTTTATTTTCTTCTGCCTAGATGGGTCTCAGGAATCACAGAAGCATATGTTTATTGATTGATAATTAATTCTGATAAATCAAAAGTGAAGATGTCAAAAGATGGGCAGAATATAATAAATAAATGGGATATTTATTATGGGTCATCAATGAGGGTAATATTTAATTTTCAAACTATTAAAGATCAAATTATAACCCCATAAAGAAATGGGACTGGAATATTGGGATTACAAATTCTTCATTAAAACAATCTTCAGTACAACATTTTGTGATTTATGTCAGAAACGGTATGTTTTTGAATGATAATTGGAACTTATTGATTGTTTGGACTAACTTATTAAGACATCTTTGGCTATCAACTAAAATTGAATATAGGTTTTTAAAGCAGAGTAACAGAAGACCTGGTATATATCCATGGAAGAAATTATTCTTGGTCAACAAAATTATTGGCTCCACTCTAGAGATGTGGTTCTTCTCAGTCCTATTTATTTCAGACAAACATTAATGGTGACTTTAGAGAGCAACAGAGATGTATCCTTACTGAAATATTTCCCTTCCCAAGCATCAAGAATTCCCATATGCAATAATTAAAAACAGAAACCAGAGACTGTGCATAACTTTCTATATTTGGCAACAAATTGAAATATACTCACTATGTTATTGTGGTGAAACTAACCAGTTAGGTCTCCCATATTATCTATTTTAGTGTTTCTCAATCTTTGTATGTTTAAGGCTTGCAGATTTCAACTCCCACAATTTCCCAGTGAGTCATGGCAGCTGGGGAATTCTGGGAGTTGAAATCCACACATCTTAAAGTTGCCAAGATTGACAAACACTGATCTATTTAGTAGTCTTTGTATTTAAGATATCAGTGATCTTAATTTTCAAGATTGTATGAAGTCTGTATAAAATTAGTCTATACTTCAGAAAATTGGCATGTGTTTATTAATTCAATCAAGAACCAAGAATTGCAAGGATACCCTCTTTGTGCCATCCTAAAAGTAATATTTTATTGTTAAATGTAGTAATGAGTTATATATTTTACTAGCTGGATACTGTGATTCACGACAAAACAAGGTGATCCGGCAATCTTGTTGGAGAACTCTTGCTGGAGAAATCTTGTTCACTTTGGTTCAATCCGTTGGCTCAGTAGTGGTCAGTGATTGAAACAAATAAGGGAATATCACTCCTGCCGCCTTGAGTCTGGAAGCAGTTCCATAGGCGGAAGGCGTAGACATTGTGGTGAGGTACCAACATTTAGTTCTGTAAGGAGCCCCAGATTGCTTCTGATTGAAGGAGTTTGAACTGAGGTAATGGAGTGTGAGGCAACTGGCAGTTGGAAGAGTTCTTTTCAGGTGAGGAGGGGGGGTGGGGTAGAATGACTAACTCCTTATTATCAGAGTGTGTTAAAATAAGGCAAATGCCACTTGGAAAGGAGTTGTTTTCAGGTGGGGAGGGGGAGTATAATTCTTTAGCATCAGAGTATGTTAATTATTGTATAAGTAATACTAATGATTTGATGGTCCTTTTGAAAAATCCTTTCTTAGCGAGCACCTAGAAGCCAAAAGGAACATATGTGCCAAATTTCAAGTTTGTAAGCTTTACGGTTCTGGAGATTTCGTGATGAGTGAGTGGTATTTGGCTCATTTTAATAAAGGTCTAATTACAGCATACATTAAGGTAAAAATAATACTTCTGGTAAAACTTTTTGGCTGAAGAAATAATGCATCTCTCTGCTCTCCATTAAAAACATTGTGGTGCCCTTTTGTCACTGGGAACCACATCTGAATCATACCTTGTGGTTTCCTAGTTAGAAAGTAGCTTCATTCACAATGTGTCTATGCTCCAATTATTATTCCATCATATATAATGTTGTGTGAAACAGAGAAGGCATATCTTGCAAACACCCTTATCCTAAATTGAGACTCCTTTGGGACTATCTTTACACCATGTCATGAAAACCCATTAACTACTTGTTGGTGTAAGAGTTGCTGATGGAACGCATTCCTGTTGCCAGGGAAACCATGATTTAGTCACCAGATTCTGTCTGCACGTGATGTGGGTTTGAATTTTGGATTACCCTCCAAAGATATTTCTGTTCTAGGTATTTTATACCTCCAAAGGTTTTTCTGTTCTACCAGACTGTTAATTCCTCTTAAGAGATTTTGTGTTATTTTACAAATGTCACAATCATAAACAATACTCACTTTAGTTTACAACAGGTTTGGATTTATTCTTCTGCTGTATGAATTTGACATAATATATTTCATTCTTTAAATATGTTATAAATAAATTCTCCCTTGAGATAAGTTCAATCCTGAATAATTTTAAAGCATGTTGTTTACTTGGCAAAAATAACCTGTAATTTGAAATTGCATTTTTCCAATACTTTTATTTTTTTAATGTCCCAATGGTCTTAAAATTCCTGATGTCCCACATCCCATTACAATTAGGATGTGATCTCTCTCTCTTTTTTTTTTTACTTTCTCAGGTCAGCCTGAGAAAGTATCAAATTTAGCTAAGTGTTCTGACCCACCCCCCTTGACGGCTCATTAACAAACGCAGACAATTAAACTTAAAAGGACTTTTCTTTATCAGTTTTCAGTTCAAACTGGCTTTGAGCCCAGAAATAACATAAACATCACTCTCCGATAAGAATTCAAAACAAAAGCTCTTACAAACGCAGCCCTTCTTCCACTGTCTCCATGGATCAGATTTACATGAAAACACCAAAGCATTTATCCAAATGTAACAGGCATAATCACGAGTAGTAATCACATAATGTTTTATCAAACACGGAACTCACGAAGGAACGTTGACTCCAGCGACTGGGGCGTGGCAGCATCCCTACTTTTATCTCCCAACTTGCTTCTAACCACTCCCAACTGCCTAATGAATCTTGATCCCGAAAAGACTCTCAGCAGAACTGCTAAGTCACAACAGCTAAGTACTATCACCAGGTTTAAATAAAAATACAAATCTGACTGCAATGGCTCAGTATGTAACTCAACAGCAATAACTATGAGGGGATGTTGGAGTCATAGTGGACAATCATTTGTATTCAGTATAAGCCAGCGGCAGTCAAAAAAGCCAATGAAAACCTAAGCTGCATCTACAAAGGGAAAAAATCAAGATCATGTGAAGTTTTAATACCACTTTATCATGCCACATCTTGGAATATTGCAGCCAGTTTTGCTGCCCATGATATAAAAAAAACGTTAGTTGAACCTCTAACAAAAGGGATGGGTTTTTGAAAGCCACCCTCAAAGAAATGGAAAAGTAGATGCACAGCAAAATTAAATGATTTTGTACAAAACTGATACATAGAAAAGTGTCCTCAAAAACAAAAAAAAGAAGGGGAGAGAACAGTGAGTGGGAAAGAGTTGGGAAGAGAAAAATGGGGAAGAATCAAAGGTTCTTATTTTATAATCTCCTTTTCATCTTATCTCTCAGCATTTCCTTTACTCACCCTATAATTTTTCCATGAGCTTTTTCATGGGCTGCAGTTATTTATTCAAATTAGTTTGAATATGATTCAATATTATTTAGAGTCATTATACACTACACCAGAAATGTCTTTCTGAGATTGAGAAGATGGAGAATCCAATCAAAAATTAGAATTTATTTCTGAATCCCTAGCAAACAGCCTGCTTATGAAACTCCAAATTATACCCTTAGCATTTCTAAATCTAGCTTGAATAAGTTTACAACTTTAAACAGCACAATAAAATTAAGTTATGTATTTGCAGGTAGGAAATGGAATCTCCAGCCACGATGCATATTTAAAATGCCACTTTCACAAAGAAATGATGTGGAAAGAGATGGGACCTGTTTCAATAGCTCTAAGTACTTTCTTATGCATAAGTCATTACCGTGAATTTCTACTTCCATGGTTGTATTTCTACATATTTAATTTGCTTATCAAAAAATTCAACCTCTCCAGTTCGAGGCATTTTGGTAGAAGATGGGTGATAGACCACAGTTATTATACACTAATTTTGGAGCAGAGGTCTTGCTTACAACCCATCCTGCAACAATATGGAAATATAATTCAAGCTCTACTTTCTTGTAATATCACACCAGTGGTGGGTTCCTACCAGTTTGGACTGGTTCGGCCGAACTGGTAGTGGTTTGGCGGCCTGGGTCTCTGCCACGCTCATGAACCAGTTCTCTGGGCGGCGCCATAGGCACTGCCATCTTGTTTTTCACTTCTGTGCATCTGCAGAACAATTTTTATTGCACTACGCATGCACATGCAGTGCTCATCAAGCACACATGGCACACACATGAGCGAACTGGCAGTAGTGCCTACCGTAACCCCCCCCAGTATCACAGCACATATTTTCTTCATTTGGCATCAGGTGGAGTAGCTTCAAAGACTTGTGCAAGCAGCTACAGTTTTCCAGCACGGGGTCATGTTCTCACTCATATCTGGATAAGTCTTAAAGATATACAAATTGAGGGTAAGGTGAGAAAGGCAATGTGTCTGTTAATCTGCTGATGTAGGGATGGAGCTGCTGAAAGAGAGGGTGAAGAGTTTTTAAGTTGAGTTAACTTCAAGAGATGCTCAAAGGGAGGGAGAGAGTAAGGAAAATTGAAGAAACAGATCTCCAGAAATCAGTATTCTGGAAATACAAAAATAAAGGAGAGGGGATGGAGATAGTGAAGAAGAGTAGCCCAGTCTGTTCCATTATTTACTCTTACATAATCAGGGCTTCAACAACTTTGAACCCATTTTAGTTTAGAGTTGAAATCTTTTATATTTTATAAGGTGGGCCAGAAATCTATACCCTCCTCCTCCTCATATGTAATTGTAATGATTGCACAATGAGAAATGTTTTGCCCCTTTCTCAAGCAATTGTGATTCTTAAATGGAAAAAAAACCCTGTCATTCAATAAAATGCCTTAAAGGAAATATATACAACCATTAATAATAATGGCATGAAAGCAATTGTATTGCTGAAGCATCACATCAACTTTATGTGATCACTAAGAAATGACAACCTGGAGATTAACCGATATATTATGACCTGTCAGCCAGTGAGATAGGCAAGGTCAAGAAACAGACATGGCATGGATTTTAGAAATGCTTTTTATTGTTTTGGAGTAGAATGACAAAATCTTGAAAGCCCACCAGAATCTCTTTTGTGCGCCAAACAAAATAAGATAGGGCTAGGCAAAATTGCTCTCTTAGAATTTTCTTAGGCCTATGTAATTTTTTCTAAAAGTTCTGCTTATTGATTGGCTTATTTCTTTCCAATTCCCAAGGCTGGGATTTCAGCTTGTGTGGTTGAAATATGGAAGCTTATCATGTTGTATTATTCTATATTCATTTTCATCTTTGCTACATCTAACAACATTACTTGCATTTTAAGTATGGTACCCCTGTTTGAGAGTACTGTACATTTGACTTTGCTGTATTTTTTTATTGTGGCTTACATATACTATGAAATTTCATTTATGATTAGCAATATTCTTAACTCAAAATGAAGAATCAGATATTGGACAGGTAATGCAAATATATTCCCTGCTCACCTATTAGCTTTAAAAATTGGCTTTTTCTGATCTCAAAATTCCAAAATTGGATAGCATCAGATGACTTACTCTCTGGAAACAAATACTGTGGGGGTAAGACAGCCCTAGCACCACTTGGGGTGTGTGCTCTGTTAAGATACAGCCTGTTGTGCCTTAAAATGGCTTCTACCATACTGCCTTAAAATGGATTCTAATGTACAGCACTGTGGAGTTGCCATGGTAATGGCTTCACTGTACTCCACAAAGGGGCTCCTCTGGTGAGGGGGAAAATCCAACATTAAAAATTGTGGAGACATTCATGGAAGGAGGGCTGGGATAAATAAATACCCAGGCAGTGTTGGGTTATCAGCTAATACAAAATAAAATTGAATAGGACTGTTTTGTGAATAAGAAGGATTCCAAATTTCTTTAATTCTCTTCTTGGCAAAATGTTTGGAATTGTCTAAGTAAATGTACTCCCTTTGCAACAAATAATAAGTGTTGGGATGTCTCTTAGCGATCAATTCTTCTTCTCTGATGTCTCCACATGATGCACGGCTTTGGCATCACTGCAGTCTTGATATTATAAGACTGTTTACTTATGAAAGAGCAAGCCTAACATTCAAGGGGAAGTTAGGAGTTAAGGGTTTTTGTAAAATATTTTCTTTCAATCTTTCAATGTAAAAGAGGACCCTCATATTTTATTTTTATTTATTTATTTGCTGCAAATGACAGGGACTTGAGCTTCCTTTCCTCAGTGATTTGCCACCACAATTTATCGATGCAAGTTCTGGGGTATTTGCCAAACAAACAAAGAAAAAAAAACACACTTTGAAGAGTCATATGCAGCCCATGTAATATGCCTTGACTTGAATTATTTTCATGTTTCTCATTTATACTGAACTTTCAGTTCTGTCTTATTTATGGCTATTAGAGCTTGATTGCTCAGCAGTTCAGTGACATCAGAGCAGCAAAATTCAGAGAAGTTAGTGACACCCTGACCAAGCTTCTTCCCAGCCCCTGTTGTGTCTGCAACGATGAGATCAAACCTTTCCTGCCTCTTCATATTCAGCCATGGGCTGTGAACATGTGAACATTTCACATCTTTGCCATTCTGTTTACAAATTGCGCTTGGAGGAAGCATTCCAAACAGCTTTGTTCTTTTCCCAGTAGTCATAGCTGTATAACAGGGATCAGCTTTCCAGAGTCAAAATGCCTGCTCTTTTCTTCAAGGAAAGAAACAAATAGCCAAGGTCACAAATGAAGGAAATGAAGATTTAAACCCCTGGCATTTAAAAGTCCTTTGGCTCCCAGGGTTGACATTTGGCAACCCTGGGGGGCTCTTTGTGATTGGCTTATCCTTTCTCTGGTAGACTCGAGGGCTACTCTGTGATTATGCTCATCCATCCATCTACCTAGGGCTGTCTTCTTTACAAAAGACCTTCGGTTCTACAGATTTCCCCTTACACCTTTAGGATAGCTCTTTTTATTAAATTATCTATAATCATCTATCTGTTATTAAATAAAAGCTATTTTACTGAAGCAGGAACAATCTCAGAGGTGCAAGAAACCTATTAGAAGTTCAGTATCCTTGTTATAGGTAACAGATGGGACAGAGAGTAGTGAGGGAAGCAAGAGAGCAAACTAATGCACTAGAGATACATACATCAATCAAAGATGACAGGGCAAGACTGGGAAATACAAAGAGGGATGTTTTCCCCACATGTTCTATTGTTTCTCAGATAATTCCTATCCAAGCTGAGGAGAAAACAGGAAAGGCAAATTAATCCTGGATTATTTTAATGCTACATATGTCCAGCTTGATGACATATAGATGGGTTGGCTTTTAGACTCTATTATATCCCAGATTAGCTGTTTGGCTCCCTTCCGTTTTTCTGGACTATAGTTCCAGGTTTTCCTTTAGATTGGGCTGATTAGCTCAGGTTGATGTGTGCCAGAAACAAAAACCCTAATGCAGGGACGTGCAGTCACTAGAGGCAAGAGAGGCAGAGCCTCACCACTCTCCTCAGGAAAAGAAAAGAAATTTAAATATTTTTTTAAATAATTAAAGCCAAGATAGTGGCTACCAGATTCCAGGTCACAGTGGCTTGGTGTCTGCTTAGTGTTAACCAAAGCAGGAGGCGAGAGAACTCGGGGCCTCTTTTCCATAAGGAATTTTTAGCCTTCTAAAAGTTAAGAAAGAGTTAAAAGGCAAAGAAGTTCAGATGGAAAAGAGGCACTAATTCTCCCGCCTCCTGATCTGGAAGCAGCCAATCATGTCTTCTTGAGCACGCTTACGTTGGGTGGGTTATTTCGGAGGGCGCGCTTCAGAGGAGAGAGGAGTGGGGGAGAAGGAGGAGGCTAGCTCTTCACCCCTCCCCAACCTTCCCAGGGTCCAGATTCCCTTCGCTGCAAGCCTTGCTGTCTCTTGCATACCAAAGGTGGGTGGGTGTGGGAGCTTTGGTGGCCCCAATTCTTCTCTGGGGGGCGGGGGGTGTCTCCTGGGGCTGCTGGCTAGATAGACTCCCGAGGAGCGACTCCTTCCCTCCTAGTCCCCCTGTGGGTGGCTGGAAATGTCTGTGCATTTCAGCCAGCCACAAAACGCTTAGCCGGGGGTTTCCTTACAAGAGCCAGGCGGGAGAAGCCCTCGTTTCTTTCTTGTGGAGACAGGCACTTTGCATCGCGGGAGCTGCCAAGCACCTTTTCTGCAGACCTGGGCGCTTGGCAGCTCCCGCGATGCAAAGTGCCCCGCCGCCCACCCGCTGACCCGGCCTGCAGCTGCTGCTTCTCCAAGCTCCGCCACTGGAAGTCTCGGATCGCCTCTGGGGGAAGGCTGAGTGAGAAGCGGAGCGAAGCTTCTCCGCAGCCTCCCGGTGCTGCGCAGAGGCTCTTGCAGGAGCGCGTGTGGGGCTGCTCCAGGCCGCTGGCACGCACTCCTGCAAGAGCCTCTGCGCAGCGCCGGGAGGCCACGGAGAAGCTTCGTTCCGCTTCTCACTCAGCTTTCCCCCAGAGGCGATCTGAGACTTCCAGTGGTGGAGGTTGGAGAAGCAGCGGCCGCAGGCCGGGTCAGCGGGTGTGCGGCAGCATCGGGGGTGGTGGGGCACTTTGCATCGTGGGAGCCGCCAAGCACCTTTGCTGCAGACCCGGGCGCTTGGCAGCTCCCGCGATGCAAATTTCCCCCCCACCGCCGAGGCCGAACGCTGCCCTGCTTCGCAAAAGGATGCCCAGCTGAGCCTCACCAGGCATAAACCTCACCGCACATCACTGCCCTAATGTATGTGACTTATTAAAGGGGGTTTGATAGAGAATGTGGGATGTGAGCAATAAAAAAACATACAAATCGTGCAATCTCTATTATTTAAGGGGAAATGCTTCCTCTGTAGTAATTACTATGTCACAGTGATGGTGATACTGGGCTTTATCCTGAGTTTCCCCTAGATGATTGAAGCATTATTCATTTGTGGGTGTCCCCTCATTTTGTCCATACCACACTAACCATGTGATGTAGGCTGAGCTGGAATATATTGTTTGACCCAAAGGAAATAATCCAAAGATGCATGGTCAGCGGGAGACTGAAATTGTCCAGTCTTAATCCAATTTAAAATTTATTTGTTGTGCTGATGATACTTCCAATCCATAATTACACTCAAATAATCATCTGAACAGGTAGATTAATAGCAATAGCAATAGCACTTAGACTTATATACTGCTTCACAGTGATTTTACAGCCCACTCTAAGCAGTTTACAGAGCCAGCCTATTGCTCCCAACAATCTGGGCCCTCATTTTACCAACCTTGGAAGGATGGAAGGCTGAAGCAACCTTGAGCCTGGTGAGATTCGATCTGCCAAATTGCAGGCAGCCAGCAGTCAGCAGAAGTATCCTGCAGTACTGCATTCTAACCACTGCACCACTGTGGCTCATTAAGCTTTTTAAAAATAAAAAGTAAAAAAAAAGAAATAAATAAACATTTTGGCCATCTTACTTAATGTAAATAAGGCTGCATTTACATTATGATATTGCTGCAAATTCAGCCAACATTTCAACGTTTCGAAAATTGGATCCCTACCTTGGCAGAGATAGTTGATTCCATAACTAGAAGGGCATGTAAATCGTGACTCCCAAAGGCTCTTTTGCTGCCTGAGACAATCCGTGCTGCTCCTTCCCTCACATCACAATGTCCAAGAAGACAATACAAAGAAATGGTCAGGACCTTCTTCTGTTTGTTTTTTTGTAGAAATATAATGGTGATATACATTATCCAGGTGACTTTATGCCTAACAGAGGATTTGAATTGAAAGCCTCCCAACTTCTAGCCTGATGCTTTAACTACTGCACCAAATCAGCTTTCCAACATACATATAATGCATGCACGTATACATGTACATGTCCCCATTTCCCTGTCTTCCCCTTTGTTTTTCTTTGGGACAGTCATCTTTTTCAGGAGGAGGAGGAGGAGGAAGAGGAGGAGGAGGAGGAATTAATTGTAATTTAATTAATTGTAATTTAATAAATTTATATGCCGCCCAATCCCATGGGACTCCGTAAAAGAAGAAGAAGAAGAAGAAGAAGAAGAAGAAGAAGAAGAAGAAGAAGAAGAAGAAGAAGAAGAAGAAAATCTTGCTTAGAAAACTGAGTCTGTCTCTATGTATGCATGTGTATGTTTAGCAATAGCAATAGCAGTTAGACTTATATTCCGCTTCATAGGGCTTTCAGCCCTTTCTAAGCGGTTTACAGAGTCAGCATATTGCCCCCACAGTCTGGGTCCTCATTTTACGCACCTCGGAAGGATGGAAGGCTGAGTCAACCTTGAGCCGGTGAGATTTGAACCGCCAAACTGCAGCTAGCAGTCAGCTGAAGTGGCCTGCAGTACTGCACTCTAACCACTGTGCCATCTCGGCTCCTTAATGTTTGTGTATACTGTATACAAACACCCTAAAATCTAGTTGCCACATTGTTTTTTTCCTAATCTAAAGAATGAGATGATAATGAAAATCTGTGCCATTGACAGATTGCCCTTGCCTAGTGTGACCACCACATGCTTAATGTTTCTAGAAGGCAGGAATGTGTTGTCTCGTCTTCAAACCATCTCCATCCTACAGCAAATACAACTTCCACCCTTGTTTTCCTGCATTTCTTTGAAACTTTTGGATGGCAGAATGGATGACAAGCAGTTCATCTGCTTCTGCTCCTGTAGAATGTGCACTGTGGCCAAAACATGCCTAGCTTCTGGTCTCCCCATTTGTTTTATCTTGAACCGATGAACAGGATAGCTCCCTCAGAAGGAACCACCCCAAGTATTAATTCACTGAACCAACGCTGAACCGTTATCTCCCTCAACAGGTTGGGCTCGCATAATCCTGCAGATCTTTAACTGACCTAGTTACACACGTTGCATAAATATAGCCTAATTTACACTGATAGTTAGAGTTTATAAAACAACTCTTTGGTGTGTTTTATTTTAAATTCTTTTTTTAAAAACTTACTCTATTGACAAAATTAGAGCTTGTCAGTGGGCCCCCTGCTGAACTGTTTCAGATAAAGAAATAAAGCGGATAGCATAGGGAAATAAAAGCAATTATTAAAATAATAAAAAAACCTGCCCATTTTAAACCATGGATATTTTGCATGTGCAGCACCACTGGAGCAACAGCTGCAATGAAAGCCAAAAGTTTAAATCTGGAAAAAATGCAAGAAAAGAGCTTTAGATAAAGCCTGTTGCTTTATGTATTATTTATGCGTTTATTTTCATTTATGTGGCTGCTCATTTTGCAATAACGATTCTAGGCAGCTAACACAAGAATACAACCTTAAAATAATAATAAAAAAATGCATTGATTGTAAACAATGCCTAATAGCACACAAGGGCAGTGTAAATCATAAATAAGATACATGTTACTTATGCAAATGTGTGCATTGTGATGTTTCAATTTACTAACAAGCCTTATTCTTTTACAAAAAGTTTCTGAATTCTGTAAGACCCAACTAGAGAAAGGAAAATGATGGGCAACTGTTCTCTTGGCACAGGTAGGAAGGGTAACAAGGAGGAAATCCACTAATTGGAAGCCAATATTAACTGTGGAGGAGTAGACAATTGGTCATTAATGAGGTCAAAGGAGAGGAATGGACTGAAATTTAGCAATTATTTTAGTCCCAAAATCCCAAATGCTGATTTAAAATCATGCATTTTTTGAGTTGAAATAACCTCAAGATATACTGTAGGCTAAATTATTACATCTGGTAAGATGTTGTGTTCATGAAGAATTATTACAAAATAATAATTCTTCATGAACACAACATCTTACCAGAGGTGGCCATCATATAATGTAACAGCCGGTTCGCCCAGAACCAAAAATGTGAGCATGCGCCTTTTGCGCATGGGCAGGGCATCAAACACACAGCAATTATATAGGATGGGATAATGCCTGGGCAGTGGGCCAACCCAGCCGCAGGTCAGAAGTACCGGTTCATCCAAACAGCCCACCTCTGCATCTTACTTCGGAAAATTAGCTTATCAGGGAAGGGCGTTCTACCTTGTATGTTTTCAGTAAGATCAAATTTCTATTACAGTAAGTTTTTCTAAGCCCAGAATTGTTTAGTAATTTTTTTAAAGTTATGTACTTCAATAGAAAGATTGATAGGATAAAAAAATTATAAATAAATCAGATGCATTTTAAATATTTTTTTAAACTAGTACACTTTCAAAAATGGTTTTATGTGTATTTCTCAACCTAACACTTTTATTTTTCATATTTAGAAATCAGTGGATCCCCATATGATTCAGTGGAACCTTTTTGCAAGTATACATTTAGTATGTTAGTATATAATATTCTTTAGTGAAATGGGTAGAATCAAATTTTCATGTTGCTCTGTTTTTACTATGGAGAGTCTTAAATAAACAAGTTATCTTCAAACCATTAGCAACTTACTCTTTTTTTTAAAGTCCTCCAATTTATCCTGGGTGAACTTTGTAGCTTCCATTTGCTTCCAGGAGCTGGTCAAATATGGCAGCAACTGATTGTGCTGTTAGTAGGCAATTCTTAGCAACCAAATCCAAGTCTCCTTTAAAATTGTTCCAAATATTATTCTTGTTATCCCTCCAACTCCTACTGGAATTACGATTCCCTCCTCTACAGATAAGCAGCCATCTTCTTCCCAATCCAGAAGGAGGCTAGGTCACAAGTGGGGAAGAAAAGAGAAAAGGAGACTTACTTGCAGTGTCCGGTATCTGAAGAAAGTCTTTTATTTTAAGTTGTCTGGGAATTGTCGCAGCCATGGATAGCTGGTTTTGTTTGCTTAGTAGAGAAAACTTTTCTTCTCAATTCACTAAATGCTTTACTAGCTTGAGTAGAGGCTGGAGTAAAAGATGAACCTCTCAAGTTGTAAAATTCAGTCATTGAAACATTTAAATTTAAAAGTTAGAAATTGATTTAAAAGTAGAAAGAGTAATTGAAAAGAAGGATAAAAAACATAGAGTAAAAAGGAGAGCAAAGCTCAAAACTCCTCTGTAGCCTATAAAGAAAAAGTAAACTGGAGACTGGCTCAGTGTTTCTCAAACCCAACAACTTTAAAATGTGTGGATTTCAGCTTCCAGAATTCCCCTGCTAGCCCTGTTGGCCAGGAAATTCTGGTAGCTGGAATCCACAAATCTTAAAATTGCCCAATCTAACAAGGCTGTGGTAGCTCCTAACAGGATGAATGCCCGTCAAATTGCACTTGTTTTGCATTTTTGTATTTTCATGTGTAAGCTATGAACCAGCTAACGAACTATTAAGAGCTTTTATAAATCAGGGCTGCTTTATTTAATTCCTTTGCCAATGCTTTTTGCTTGATATAACCTAATGTTGTTAGGAACAGCAATTAGCTAATACTTAACTTTGACCCTTACCAGAAGTTAAAGAAACTGGAAGTGTTAGTTAGCTGCCTGGTTTTGGATTTATAACTGTTCTGAAAAATTTGAAAGAGGTCCCATTATTGGAACAAGGAAAAGTAACATAGAAATCTGTTCAACCTGTTGTGAAGAATATCTGGCCAAAAATCCAAAAGTAAAACATTCATTTTTAGCAGATTAAAAACCACA
Source organism: Thamnophis elegans (assembly GCF_009769535.1). Lineage (NCBI taxonomy): Eukaryota > Metazoa > Chordata > Lepidosauria > Squamata > Natricidae > Thamnophis > Thamnophis elegans. The sequence goes on from NC_045547.1 coordinate 67,283,320, forward strand.
GCCAGAGCTAGGGAACTTACCAAATTAAGTGCAACCTACTGCTTATTCTGAGGTGTGAATCTAAGCTGCACTTGTCTTCAATAATTCAGGAACAAGTGATGAAATATCAGGAAATTCTGATGTGTATAGGTGGTTTTATAGCATAAAGGCAGCTTGTTGAATATCAGGAGACACACTGGATTTCAACATGGATTTCAAGCATCCATCTTTATTTATGCACAGTAAAATACTGAATTCCAGTTTTCTCTTTCATCCTCATCGTTGGCTCAAATTGTGCAAGGCAAAACAAACCCAGTGTTGGGATGGGCCAACAAATGTGTAATTTTTAATCTGTCTCTTATTCATGACACTGCCTTGAATCCTATGGGTTACATAGGCAAACCTTAGTCAATTACTATTGGATTGCATTACTTCAAACATACACACAAACATTGTCTAAAATGCCCTGATCTACAATAAACTAAGGTTTGTTTGTTGTTGATCAGATGCCCTGACTTTGACAATGTCACACATTTGATCTTGACTGCTGTACGATTCCTTTCTTGAAGCTACCAAAGTTGTGCATGGTGAATTAAGGAGGCACAGTCTTGGGGATTGGCTAGGGAAGTTTGCTTCATATCACTGGCTTAGCACAGATACATGTCAGAGGGGAGGCCATAGGTTAGGAGGGGAAAGAGCTGGAATCACTGGCAAACAGAGCAGTGTAGCTATACTTTAATCTGTTCATTCCGTGGCATTTACTCGTTGCTTTCTAGCCTGAAGGGCAAACACCGTCATAATGAGCACACATGGACAAATGACTTTTTCCAGGCTGTGATTAATTTTCACAAGCTGACTTTAATCACTGGTTAATTAATAGGAGGTTTGTTGACTCACCCCAAAACTATAGTCCTTATAAGCAGTGCTTTATTGATTTGTTTTTCTTGTGAATTCAGTGCGCTTGCAGTTTAATTTAGGAAGTAGCCCTGCTGAGATTCCACAGCAAACATAATTTGGCAGAGCAGAGGCTAAATTTTCCACCACTTGGTTGATTCAGTTTGTTTACCTTTTTGATTTGGGGCAGATACAGAGCCACACATAAGAGTTGTCCTAGTTTTCCTTACTTGACATTTGAGTTTACAAGTGTTGAAATAGATCAGCCTTTTTATTAGCTTTCCCAGTATACTTTAGATATGGGGGTTTTCCACTTTGACATAGTGGTTAAAAGCACCAGCCTAGAAATCAAGAGAGCTTGAATTCTAGTCCTGCTTTAGGCATGGAGCCAGATGGGTGACCTGGACCATTCTTTCAATCCCAAGAAGAAGGCAATGGCAAAACACTTCCAAACTCTTGCCAAACAAAGAATAGTGGTTCCCAAACTTGACAACTTTAAGACTTGTGGACTTCAGCTCTGCTGGCTGGAGAATTCTGGGAGTTGAAGTCCACAAGTCTTAAAGTTGCCAAGTTTGGGAACCACTGGTCTAGGCAGTTGCTAGGAGCCAACGTTGACTCAAAAGCATGCATGTGAACATGTTGAATTAATTCCCTTAATTCATGTAGGAAACTGTAATCCCAAAACATTTTAGAACTTGTATCTAATTCCACTTCGAGAATGCCAGTTTGTGGAAAGTTATTCTAGTCCCATTACTGCACAAACCAAAATCTGTATCAAACGACACAATAAAAATGGTTAAAATCTGATAGTAGAGAAAGCTGGAAAATTAAAATGTCATTGATTTAGATATGCAAATGTGTATTCAATTAAGAATTCTCATTTATGCTTTCTGAGGCATTTCCAGAAACATAACCCAATTTAGGTAGTATTGAAATAGATCAAGTTAACATAGGAATTAGGGATTGAACTGCTGTGAGGTCAATCCTGTATGTATAATGTATAGATAATCTTGGAGGTATTCACATATTCAACAGAGCACCTGAAGTACTTAGGGGGGGAAACACCAGCTGTAATTATTGTCCTATCCAGGCTTGTTGAGAGTAAATCTAGGATTACCAAATAATTAGTGCGACAATGAACTCTAAGTGTAAATTGTATTTCACACTTTATCCAGAAAAAAATAGGAGAGTTCTTTTTTAGATTTTTTTTATCCAAGATTTATTATTTTTTAAAGTGAGACAGTAAACACTCCTAATACTCCTTCCTCCTATTTTTTCCACAAAACCCTGCCTCTGTGTAGAATATTTGTGTTCTCAAAGTGATATTTATTATTTCCATGCTGTATATAGACTTAGAACATAGAGTATAAGCAGTAATTTGAATCTGCTTACAGATTCAACCATGAAACAACCCAAAGAAAATCTCAAAGCATATGTGATTCCTGTAGCTCTCTATAACATGCCTTAGACTATCCAAAAATGTTTTCCCATTTTCCTGTCAACAAGAAAAAGCAAATAGCAACAGATATTTCATTTGAACATTGGTCTTTTCTTTCTAGGGATCATTTAGTTTTATTGGAAGAATCCACTCTTGGCTTGCAATTTGACATAAGAGGCATGAAAAAGAAAATTAAAAAGTGGGTCCCAGAATTTATATTTGAGCTAATAAAGGTTAAAGTGTAATGCCATAGTCAGTAATAGTCTTGGTATCAAACTAGCCCAGCAACCTGTTCTCCCAGTGACTTTCATATGTCTCCAAGAAGATTGCAGGTTAGGAAAGATTAATCTCCCATAATGTTTCTGCTCAGAAACTGATTTTTTATATTACTACAGTATAAAAATATAGAATCCAACCAGTATTAATCATCCATGAACATGCATAATATAGCAATAATTGTATAGCAATCTCATTTTACTCGAAACCAAGCAACTAAACCAAATCCAACAAAACCAAATTCAAATTTATGTAATGTGAACGATGACATCTTCCCTTTTCTGAATATAATGTCAGTCATTTAAAAAATTTTCTATAGCCTATTTTCGTTCAAGAAGAGGGGATCAATCTATTTTCCAAAGTCCCAGAAGGCAAGGCAAGAAACAATAGAAGAATACTAAACAAGGAATAAGCAACCCAGAACTAAAGAAAAATTTCTTAACAGTGAGAACAATTAACCAGTGGAACGCCTTGTCTTCAGAAGTCATGGCTTCTCCTTCATCACTTTTAAGAAGAGACTGGACAACCATTTACCTGAAATGGTATAGGGTCCTCTCCTTGAGCAGGCGATTGGACTAGAAGACTTCCAAGGTCCCTTTCAACACTGTTATTTTGTTATTCATTTTGTCATTATGTTGTCCATATGATGAATTGTTTGCTTGATAGACAGTTGAAACTACTCATATTTGTTGGGTAACTTTAGTGTCTTCTCCTAATTATATTTCTGAGACTAAAACAAATTATATAGCATACCCCATGTTAAGGCAAACTAGCCTCACAGCTGCATCACTGATTTGTACAAATGTATCAATTTCTGATCTGTTTTGGAGACCACCAGTTGGCTTACCATAAATGTCTCCCCTTGATATTTTCTTCCCCCATCTGTGGCCAGTATATTATTTTCAAAATGCCATTTCACTAGTATTGTAATTTTTCACAACCATCTTTCTAAATGGCCTGGGGTGTCAGCTTCTGGTTAAGTATCTGTCAAATAGAGTTATCTGGGTTGTATATTTGCACACTGAAATCCAGCTGGTTTGGAATGGATTCAACTCTTCATCAATGCTATCCTGAAGTGCTGGCAAAGAAGAAAAATGTCCATGTGGAATTATAATAGCTGTTCTCATCCAGGTTTTGTGTCCCCCCTCCTTTTTTTAACCCATGGTAGCAGTGGGATGCTGGAAAAGCAATTTAACACATATCCTTGAGTTGTCTAGCAGGAGCATAATGCTGCCATTGGTACCATGCATAATTCCATTACATAATAAAGCATCAATTAAAATTTCATTAAAATAATGTTATCCTGTTGTCTTTGCACTCATGTTGAACTTGGAACCGCATCTGCCTAATATGATCAGCTGATAATTCTATAGAACTGGAGTCATTAAGGTTAATGTGCAGCATGTTTTTTTAGCATTGACGCCTGGCATTAGTTAGCTACAACATATGCTGGAAATGAAACCTGATTATAATAATGATAATGATAGGAACACAAAGGAGTATTTTTTAAAAAAATGAAAATGGGTAAACTGGATTTAAGATGACAGATGAAAGGCTGACTTTTTATTGAATCATGTACTTTGAAAAACTGGTAGATGCAATACTTTCAAATATAATATCTTATCATTGTGGCCCAAAATTTTAGCTAGCCTGAACATTACATCTGACATTGAGGGTCCAGGTTGAAACTAACTATATTAAAATTAAATTCACATTCATTTAGATTATTTAAAAACAGTTCATGAGATATATTTCTTTTTAGTGATTTTGGGAGGGGAAAAAAAGTACTGTCAAATAGTTCAACTTTTGAACAAGCTTGGTGCACAAATAAACTTTCAAACTAAAAACCACTCAATCAATTTGACAAATCAGCTGTGGCCAAATGCGTAACAGCATGGTGTTATTGTGACATTTCCTGTGGACCTTGGATGCCAGAAATAATATTTTAAAAAGTATAGCCTGTGGTCATCAAAAGGTTGCCTACCCCTGACATGATTAAATTAGAAGAGGAAATGCTGCTCATTAATGGAATAGTATTCACCTTCAGAAGCACTACTGAGAAGACCAACCAAGATGATTAGGGGACTGGAGGCTAAAACATATGATGAACAGTTGCAAATACTGGGCATGGCTAGTCTAGTGAAGAGAAGGACTAAGGTAGACATGATAGCAGTGTTCCAATATTTGAGGGGCTGCCACAGAGAGAAGGAGGGTGCTTTGTACCTATTTTTCAACCCTATTTTCCAAAGCACCTGAAGGCCAGACAAGGAAGAATGGATAGGCTAGAATAGAATTGTTTATTGGCCAAGTGTGATTGGACACACGAAGAATTTGTCTTTGGTGCATATGCTCTCAGGATACATAAGGAGAATAAAACACATTCATCAAGAATAAAAGATACAACACTTAGTGATAGGTAAGGTTACTAATAGGCTATCAAATTGTACTAGGAAACACATAAAAACAATGTAAATTGAAAGATACAAGCAACACGGATATAGTCATAAGTGGGGAGAGATAGGTACTAGGAAGGAAGAGAAGAATAATAGTAATACAGTCTTAGTAAATTATTGACAGTGTTGTGGGAACTAGTTGTTAAGCAGAGTGATGGCATTCGGGGAAAAACTGTCCTTGTGTCTAGTTGTTCTAGTGTGCAGTGTCCTATAGCGTCATTTTGAAGATAGAAGTTAAAACAATTTATGTCCAGGATATGAGGAGTCTGCAGATATGTAGATAGGATGAAAACTTATCAAGGAGAGATTCAACCTAGAAATAAGCAGAAACTTTCTGACAGTGAGAACAATCAACCAACAGAACAGCTTTCTTTCAGAAGTTGTGGGAGTTTAACCACTGGAAGCTTGCAAGAAGAGACTGACCTGCCATCTATCAGAAATGGTGTAGGGTCCTGCTTGGTGTAGGGTCTTGTAGGATGTCTTACAAGGTCCATTCCAACTCTGTTATTCTGTTATTATTCTGTTGCAGTCATACTTCTATATATGTGTCTGTGAAGGGAAGTATTCTCCTTCTCTTTGCCTTTAAACAAACAGAATATCAAAAGCGTTTTAAAAAATACAGATTTAAAGAGAAATCTGTAATTTCTCTTTAGAGTAACCAGTTTGGCATAAGGGTTATGGTGTCAAGCTAGAAACTGGGAGACTATGTGAGTTCTGGTCTCATCTTAGGCACAAAACCAGCTGGGTAACCTTGGGCCATTCATTCTTAGTCCTGGGAAGAAGAAGGCAAGGGCAAACCAATTCTAAAATCTTGTCAACAAACCACAGGCACTTATTCATGAGTCAAAACTGACTTGAAGGCACCCCCATTCAAGAAAGGAAAGAGAAGGAACCAAACCAATCCAGAATCTATCTATTTTTTTTATTCCAGTATAACTCTGGAGCGCCTCCAGCAATTTCAACCAGACTTGGTATACAAATGTCTTATACTCTAGAAACAAATACTGGGGGGGGGGGGGTTAAGACACCCCTGGTTTGTGTGTGTGCCTTTCTATCTGTGTGTGTATGAGCCGAGGTGGCGCAGTGGTTAGGGTGAAGTACTGCAGGCCACTTCAGCTGACTGTTATCTGCAGTTCAGCAGTTCAAATCTCACCGGCTCAGGGTTGACTCAGCCTTCCATCCTTCCGAGGTGGGTAAAATGAGGACCCAGATTGTTGGGGGCGATATGCTGACTCTGTAAACCACTTAGAGAGGGCTGAAAGCCCTATGAAGCGATATATAAGTCTAACTGCTATTGCTATTGCTGTGTGTGTGTGTGTGTGTGTGTGTGTGTGTGTCTGTGTCTGTGTCTGTGTGTCTGTGTGTGTGTGTTCCAGCATAACTCTGGAAAGCCTGGGCCATTAAGGAAAGCAAGTGCGGTGTCCTAGAGCGGCAATTGTTTGTGATGTCATGGGAGGGGAAAAGGAAAGCCTGGCTGGGCCATTAAGGAGAGAGAGTGTGGTGTCTTAGAGCGGCAATTGTTTATGATATCAGTTCCTTCATAGCTTCCTCGGGAAAGCCAAATGTGATTTTCGCCCTCCAGTGGACCAATGGGAAAGTGCCTGATGGATTTAGGGCAAAGTGCCAGGATTGTAGACAGGACAAGAAGGAGGAGCACATGGGAGGGGGAAGGGAGAGGGCAAGGATGATAGGCATGGGAGTAGGGGAAAGAAAGGCCCCTCTCAATGGCTCCCTGTCAGACAAATGCTTTGACATCTATAAATACCTGGGCTACCCAAGGTTATCAGCTAGTCAAATTATAAATGAAAAAAAGTAATTAAACCATGAATTTCTATCCCTCACCCTCCCTCCCTCCCTCCTCTGTGAATGAATAATTAATACATATGTAATCTGAAGGAGAAATGTACATTTTAAACATCCATGTTCAAAAATTCTCTTCCAAGCAATATTTGTACAGATAATCTATTAGGAAAACACGGTTAACATAGCTGAGCTTCTTACAAGTATTCCTAAGTATACTGTATAGAAATCCTTTGTACCTGAGATAAAAGTATAACACTGTGTATATTATTATAAGTACCTTGATAGCATAATGTATTCATTTATAAGCTCATGTTTTTTACTTTTTCCAGCTTTAAGAAACAACTGTTACAGATAAAGAGGGGGGGGGGGTTTGCTTAAAAGAAAACAGCAAAGCAGCATCTCTAATTTCAAAGCCTTGTCATTCCTTTCCTGTATTCTGAAGGCATTGTGAAAAATACAGAACTGTCTTAAACTGAGTAGAAATCAATTTATCCCAGCTGGTCTGGAACAGCTATTATCAATCAAAAGGTCCATTTTGTAGTCAAAAGATAAGCACATAGGTATATTTGACTTCTCTCCATTGGTAATAAAATCATTTCAGTATGTAATGGACATTTGAATTCCATCCCATTTCCAGCTTCAGATATCATGTGGATAAATATCTCACTGGCTTGCAAGTAAGGTATCTCTTAAAAGATCGGAAAACATGTCACTGCATTTATATGGCATGAATTGATAGGAAACTATTTACCATGAGGCTTATCAAGGGAAGAATTAATTCTAAAAGACAATGTTTAAGGTAGGTGATTTTGAAGTGATCTTGTGGCCCACACCCTTCTACAAGGTAGTCTCAGGGTTCCAAATAACATCCAAAAGTAAGAGTTCAAGGCAAAGTATTGCTCAAAGTTCCAATTTATTAACACAGCCATGTTGGCACATCTGGGAAACCCGAATCTGAAAGCTTCCCAGTTTTCCCCACCCATTTGAAAGTTCAAGATCTTGCCCCCACACCCACAAGTCCATCACATGGTCCAATCTCCTACTGCCATGCTGGCAGTTCCACCCATCCAGTTCCGGTCAGGTATAGAGGTGCAAAGACAAAAGATGACCTTGGCTTTCTGGAAAGAATTTTGCTATGACTACATATCATCTAACTCCTTACAATCTCCCCCTCCCATTTTCCCACAATGGAAAATGCATTGTAGAATAATAGAAAGTGTGGCAGGCCAAAGATCCAAAGGAAAAGATGGCTATAGGCCTGACAGGTACAAGGCCACCCAAAAGACAGATCGCTTCCCTGAGATCTGAATTGCTTGATTGAAGAGGGTTTCTGAACTAAGGGTTGAAGGCTGTTTGAAACAGAGTCAGAGATACAAAGAGCCTTATAGCCGCCCACTGATCTACAAATGCTCATGTATTCAAACACATCAACACATCAATAGGTTATAAGTTACCTTTTAGAATAGAATAGAATAGAATAGAATCAGAAAGATGGAAAGGACTTTGGAGGACTTCTAGTCCAACCCTCTACACAAGGCACAAAACCATATAATGTTTCAGAAAAAAAAATGATTGTGATACCTTTTATTGAACATCTTCAGGGATGGAGTAACCACAAGTCTGGGAGGCAGGGTATTCTGTTGATTCACTGGCAGGAAATGTCTTCATAGTTCCAGGGTGAATCTATTTTTGATGAGCTTCCACCCATTGTTTCTTTTCCTGCCCTCTCGTGCTTTGGAGAATAAGTCAACCCTCTCTTCTCTATGAGAGCCCCTCAAATACCAGAAGACAGCTAATCATAGTTTACTTAGATCTCTTTTGCAGTTACTACTGCTGACCCAGGTATCACTTATTCTGTACCTGTGCATTTGGTTTTTCCTATCTAAGTGCAGTCCATTACAGCAAACTGTTTCATTCCTTCCTCTATCTTTTGGGTAACAAGGTTATCAGCTAGACATGTCAACCTGTCTGATCTCCCCTTGCTGTAGAGTTTATCTTCCAGTTGATGTCAGTTCACATGCTGAATTTCTTGCTTTGCAGTTCCACCCTTTTTGGATCGGTGTAGAAGCTTTACAGTGCCTTCACTTTAACAGGGCAAAAAGGAAATCTATGCCATTCATTAATTTATTAACATCAAGAGGGTGTTCTGTTTATGCCAAACCATTACAGAAATCACATGGGACCATTAGACTAAGCAAACTATTTGATAGAAAGTCAATGGAATTAACTCCACATTTGTTACAAAGTCAATGAGTGACATAGATCAGTGTTTGATTAGATTTGTTTATATCTTTGAAAGAAATATAGCCTAGGTTAGATCAAGCTGCTATGCTAGCAACTGGACAATGTCAACAGAAGCATGATGATAGACATATTGTCCTATCTGAGTCATCTGAAAGTTCTGTAGACTTAAATATCAAAAGCATATGCATTGGATTGTTTGAGAGTCAGGAACAATGCCAGATGTTGTTATAACAATTTCCAGAGAGTGCCACAATCTTGTTGTGAAAAGAATGGCAGCGTTTTCACTACAGAGGTATTCCTCCCTCCTTCTTTGAGACTGTCATCCTCTTTAAGATAACCTTCTTGAAAGCTTCACTCAATGCATCCATGGTGTTCTATAAGTAATACCGCAGAGGTCCTCCTAGAATGTCATCCCACGTCGAATTCTATTACATTTCACCATCTGCCCTTTCCATATTTTCTGAAAAAGGGAACACTTGAGTACTTTCAACTTCTTTGCCTCTTCCTTTTCTCCTGTTTCATAATTAAACAGATGCTCAATCATTTGATTTAAGATGTCATTGAGTTTTCTCTCCATTAATAATTCATGATTGCTGTACTAGAAATGTTTAGCAAGGAAATAAGTTCCTTTTTCGCTCTGATGCCAAGAAGATAATATAACCATAACAGCACTTACAATGAATTATAATTGTGAAGGAAAAATAATAATAATTACTATTACTATTAATGTATTTACATTATTGCTCAATCCTGTTAACTCTGAATGGTGAACAATAAAACAGAACTTATAGAAATATCTACCATAATAAAATAACTCAACATAAACCAATAGGAAAGATTAATTTCCTAACAGTGAGAACAATCAACCAGTTTGTCTTCAGAAGTTGTGAATGCCCCATCATTGTAGGCTTTCAAGAAGAGACTGGACAAACATTTGTCTAAAATGGTATAGACCAGTGATGGCTAACCTTTTCCAGACCGAGGGACCCAAATCAGGTATGCATGCGAAACCCCAAAATGTAATACACATGTGGCTCCTGCATGCACCCCACCCCATACATGTGCATGTGACCCCCATGCTTGCATAGCAGAGACCCTGCATGTGGCCTACCCTCCTGCACATGCACAGCAGAGATCTGAAGATCAGCTGGCTGGCGGGAGGCACATGTGCATGCACAGCAGAGCTGAGCTGGGGTGACAGTTTGTGCGCCCACAGAGAGGGTGCTGTGTGCCAACTCTGGCATGCATGCCATAGGTTCACCATCACTACTATAAACTCTCCTATTCAAGCAGGGGGTTGGACTAGATGACTTCCAAGGTCCCTTCCAACTGTGTTATTCTATGTCATCCTATGTTCTAATAGAAAATAAATTGCTATCACATATTCCTAGTTTTCTTAATACTTCTCGAGAAAACGGAAGCAACTGAGTGGGGGGGATGTATGATTACACATATTTGTGTATATGTGTGTGGCAAATGTGTAAAAAACACCTCAGAGTTGTATTCAAAATTAAAATATGAATACAAGTAAAGGCAATGAATTAAGAAATTCTAATATAAGGTTAACCATTAAATGACAGGGAAAATATATATTCTTATAATGTGTTTTTCCATGCCAGGGGAAAATATTAGCCTTCAACGGGAGTCTAAAGGCTTTAATCTTGGCAATTCCAGAAAACAGGAGTGGGAACAGAATTCCTAAGCTTAAATGTGATTATATAGTCCCCAACCTCCAGTTTGTGGACTGGCACCCATCCGTGGCACACCAGAAATTGGTCAACACAAACAAGCAAAGTCAATCTGTCACGATCAGTGGTGGGATTCAATTTTTTTTTACTACCGGTTCTGTGGGCATGGCTTGGTGGTGTGGTGTGCCATGGCTTGATGGGCATCGCAGGGAAAGGATACTGTAAAATCTCCATTTCCTCCCGATCAGCTAGGATTTGGGAGGCAGAGAATAGATGGGGACTGAGTCCATCAGAGATGGTATTTACCGGTTCTCCGATCTACTCAAAATTTCCGCTACCAGTTCTCAAGACCTGATCAGAACCTGCTGAATACCACCTCTGGTCAGGATGCAGGCAGCACACAAAACCGTGTCTTCTCTAGTCTGTGGAAAACTCACTCTCCACAGAACCAGTCCCCGGTGACCAAAAAGTTGGGGGCCACTGACAAAGAATACTCAGTAAGGAGCATTTCCTCGGAGAGAAGTCAAAACAGTCAAAAGAGTGATTGTGACAAAATAGTGGCTACAATTGAAACTCCCCTCATTTTTTACATTTGTCATATATGAAACTTGTGTACAAAAGGAGGTGGAGCTTCCCTTGCACAGTAATGGCTGCCACCTTGACTTTTTTTACAACCCCCTGTAGACTCAACTGTAAGCAATTACAAGATGACAATCTGAAAATCATGGTATAAACAGGAAGACAACACTGCCTAAAATAGTACTGATCATCCAATTCTAGAATTTGCCTGGATTCCTCATCTCAAATTGTTGTCATCTTTATATTATGCCATGAGCAAAACCTTTTACTTGGCTTAGTAGCTAACAGGCAACCTCTACTGTTTCTTCAAGGTGAGTATAATGTTTATGACACTTTATGGTGGAAATATATATTTAACATTTGACATTAGGAGAGAGGAAGCCACAGGAACAGCATCAAAAGATTCAAATAAAAACAGCAAGACACTTGTACTTCCCACACACCCAAAAACATAGAAATGGGGAATCCCTATTCACTTCAAAGTAAAGACTAACTTTATTCAAGGCTGTTGTGTTGTTAAGGCTGTGCTTGCATTAAACAGAAGGGAAATTTTTATTCATACAGATGTACCAGGAAATTTCAGGTTGGATTCAAGCAACTGCTAATAAGTTATATATGTTTTTCCTCTGTTCAATTGTCAATGATTGTTGGAGACTGCCTGTACATGTTCCTGTGGATTTTTTTGGCAAAGTTTCTCAAAAATGATTTGACATTGCCTCCTCCCTAGGGCTGTGAGAAAGTGACTGGGCCAAGGTTTCCCAGTTGGCTTTGTGGCTAAGATGGTATTAGAACTCATGCTCTCCTGGTTTCAAGCCTGATGCCTTAACTACTACATCAAGCTGGCTCTCATTTGATTGTTTGTTTGTTTGTTTTGTCAACCGTGTATAAGAAAATAGATATAAGTACATACAAGTTTATGAATACATGAAATAGATACAAATACATGGGGTTGTTAAGATAGGAATGGTAAGCACGTTTATGTGCTTATGCACCCCCTTTACAGACCTCTTAGGAATGGGGTGAGGTCAGTAGACAGTCTAAGGTTAAAGTTGTGGGGGGTTTGCGAAGAAACCACAGAGTCAGGTTGGGCATTCTAGGCATTGACCACCCTGTTGCTGAAGTCGTATTTTCTGCAAAAGAGTTTGGTATGGTTTACCTTAAGTTTGTATCTATTGTGTGCTTGTGTATTATTGTGGTTGAAGCTGAAGTAGTCATTGACAAGTAGAACATTGTAGTAGATAATTTTATGTACTACGCTTAGGTCAAACCAAAGACGGCATAGTTTTAAGTTGTCTGAGCCCAAAACTTCCAAGGAGAAGAAAATGTGCCAGAGAGAAATGCACAAGGGGCTTCCACTTCTACTGAATATTTATGGAAAATCAAAATTGGACCCCTTAACTGCAAAGAGAAAGGGCTCTACCACCCTCACACCATGTCCAATAAAATAAATTACCTGAATCAGCCTGGCAGGTATGATGAGTTCAGCTGTTATGCAACAGAGACCTATAAATTGAAAACCAGCACACAGAAAGCCTAACTTTAATGGTCAAGCATGGGCAGAAGGCCAACATCAGAATAGTTGGTACTCTGATCAAAAGAGCACATCAGTCATCTGTTTTTCATCAGAGGAAAACTCTGAGCAGTTCTTTCTGTTAGGCTAAACCCCTAACAAAAAGTGTATGATTGCACTGTTCCAACACGAGGCTCCAAAGAAACTTGCCTCTTTACTAGAGCTTGTAGTTATGTCTCTTCCGCCTCCCCAAGTTTAACTTTTCTTAACTAGGGCAATGAGAAATGGAAATGCTCCAAATGATCTGCACATTGCTAACATTTTAATCACCTGCATAATTATGAAAATGAAATGAACAATAATTATCCCACTAATTATCTAATTAAATTTAATAATTTAAAGGTAGGAGCAGTGATCCAGGTTTTTGAATGTGTTTGTGATTGTTGCTGTTTATCAGGAACAATCTGTTTCCTCATCCCTTCACGTGTAAAGTCACTGCCTCTACTTTTCATTCTTTAGAGATGGATTTTTATAAGATAAAAGTAGGGCTGATGTTTCAGCTTTAATCACCCACTGAAAATGAGTTTCTTGCATCAGTATCATGAAAAAGGTTTGCAAATTTTGCATCAATAAAATATAAAGTAAAAAATGATTAAATTCAAGTTTAGTTATGGCCAAATTGGAGACCTACATCTATTATAATAATAGCAATAGCACTTAGACTTATATACTGCTTCATAATGTTTTACAGCCCTCTCTAAGTGGTTTACAGAGTCAGCATATTGACCCCCCCAACAATCTGGTTCCTCTTAAGCATGGAAGGGTGAGTCAACATGGAGCTGGTTAGGATTGAACTGTTGGTTGTGCAATATTGCATTCTAAACACTGTGCCATTATGGCTAATAATAGAAAGGATCATGTGCCTATACTTGCAGTCATGTAATTTGTAAAGATGAGGATCCTATCAGAAAAAGAAAAGCAACTCTGATTGTTATTGAAAATCAGACTCGGGTTGAGGCAGCCCAGCAGGTGGGCATCGCACAGTGGCAGAGTCTCTGCGGGGCACACGTTAGACTTTCTAAGGATGAATGGTTCCAATGTGGCCAACACAATCCTCCGGTGCCCCTCCCCCAGCAAAATCCAAGGAGGGCCAAGTCATGAATGGCCATGATGAGAAGGAGAGCAACCCCTTCACGGAATACATGTGGATGGAGAACGAGGAGGATTGCAACCAGCAGGTGGAGGAGAAGCTTCAGGAGCGGGTGTTCCTGGACAGTTGCTTCCAGGAGATGCTGGATGAAGAAGACCAGGACTGGTTCATCCCATCCCATGACCAGACTCAAGGCATCAGGCAGCTCCAGCAGCAGCTGAATGCACTCTCGGTCAGCAAGAATACCCACAGCCACATTGCAGAGGACATTTTGAGCAAAAGCACCTTAAACTTGGATGACAAGGAGTTTGTTCCTGGAGTGTACCGAGTCTTATGGCCCCCTTCCTAAAGACATTTTTTCTGCTCTGGGTGGGTGGGAGAATGGGGTGGGGAAATGGGGTCCACTGGCATGGATGGGAAAGATATTGCAAACCTAATAGAATAATACAGTGAATATGGGCTGTATGTCTTAGAAAATCTACCCCAATCTTTCTTGCTTATTTGCTCTTGTTCATTTGTAGGAGGAAGATGAAGTTTGGTGAGTTAGGTTAAAAATTAACTAAATGAAATCCAACTTTAATCCATTCTTGTTAAAATTTTGCTTTATGTTATCAGTCAATAGATCTATAATTTATCCAAAAAGTTGTAAGGAGCATGTTGATTCTCATCTTAACATCAGGTGCTACAGAGACCAAATTTATATCCTGCCCTCAGCCCTGTGACATCCTCCATGTATTGGGAAATTGCCATCATGACACCCTTTAGTCTTCTCTTCTTTAGGCTATGAATGCCAAGCTTCTTTAACTGTTCTTTGTAAGGTTTAGCCCCTACCAAGCTTTTGTGTTTTACTCTTTATTCTTTTCAGTTCCCTGGCATTCTTTATGTATTATGGCATTCAAAAATGGACCCAGTAGATGTTTGGCCAAAAGTAATAATCATGTCAATCTTGTATTTCTTATTACATGTGTTCAGTGTTTTGTGAAGGAGTGATACATCAAAATATCAGTGGGATATTCCAGAGAGTCTATGGACTAATCAAAGCATCTCCATTTTAACTCCATCTCCCAATCAAAACATTAAATATAGAGAACTTGCTGCAGTAATCAAAAGACTTGAATCACAGCTTGATGAATCCCTATAGCAAAAGTTAGCTTTTAATTTTATTTATATGCTAATTTCAAAATCTGGAGTAAGAGGTTTTATATAAGCATATGGTTGCACACCATCTCCACTTCCTAGCATATTTAACTAACACAAATAAGGGATAAGTTTTTGAATATATTTTAGTTCTATGTGCCCTTGAGGTCCAAACCAAACAGGTGGTTGGTTTTTCTGCAAGACTAAGAAATTAACTTACTATGAGGCTATCTCCTGAGCTTTCCTGTTTTCAGACAAACAGTGCTAACTAATTCAGCCAAAGGCTGTTAGGTTGAAACTTTCATAATTTTGTTAGCCTTTAGTTCTTTATGAGTGTTATATGAAGAGGCTTGTAACCTTCAAGAAATGTAACCATTTTCTGAAAGTAGATCAGTTAGAATGAAGAAATTGGGGGGTTGTGTTGCCACCAATATTGTTCTTACCTGGACTTCCCAAGAACATGAAGCAAACTCCGACAAAAAACCCTTTTATTAATTGACTGAATTCTGCTCATTCATCTATAGCAAAGCCTTTCAAGGGAGGATTTACAGTCACAGACCTTATCTGGCAGAGAGAGCTGTCAAACCGATATCTGCAAAACTTGGCAAGGAGTCTTGGAGGATCACAGACCAATTAAGTGAACTAATTGTCTCCTGCAATCTCCCCTCCCCTTTCACTCCTCTTTTATTTCCTCTGGGAGGGGCCATTCATCAGCCACCTCTGGCCTTACTCCCAAGTCGACTCCTGTTCTTTAGCTATTCCCTTCATCTGGCACATGCACACACTGGGAACAGTTGTTTGTCTGCCTCACTGCTGTCTGACTTTGAAGGGAGCTTATAACTGCCATATGGCTATGGCCCCCTCTCTGCCTCTGACAAAGAGCCCTCATCAAAACATTCCCCAGACTCCAGGACTGGCCCATGTTCCTCCCCAACCTCCTCACTATCCAAATCTGCTGCCAGCCCCGCTGGCGAGCCACAACAAATATGAACAAAAATGCCAAAATGCAAAGTTCTACAGTGAAAGTAAGTTGGAAACAAAGCTTTAAAGGAAAGTATTACTTCTGTAAGAAGTCTGTAAAGGGATGGGAGGTTGGGGGAGAAAAAGGAAATAAACATTATTTTATGAATACCAAGACATTGATCTGCTGAATGTCAATGCTGCCTCTGACAAGCAACAAGAGAATGCAGACAAAAGAATGCAGTGAATGCAAATTGTAATGAAATCCTTTCTTATAAATAGGGTTACTGATAAGGACCAGATAGGTGGATATTTGAAGTAAAAAAAATTCAGGCATGCTGGACAGTATGATTAGATAGAGAGAGATACTAAGTGTGTGCACAAAAAGAAAAGTGGAAAAGAAGGTAATTTGAATGCTAGTATGGCATTTAGGAATGGTGGAAATAATAATAATGTTTTGATTGTCAGTTGAAGCAATTTTGAGCAGGGGTTCTAAAATGTCCATCTGACATTGATCTATGTGTGATCTGCTTTTCTTACATTAATACACTGCATCCTCTGCTTCAGTAAGAGAAAGCTTCTATGTGTTCCATTTGCCTTGGCTAAACCAGGAGATGGCACTAGGGTCTCTCTCTCTCTCTCTCTCTCTCTCTCTCTCTCTCTCTCTCTCTCTCTCTCTCTCTCTCTCTCTCTCTCTCTCTCTCTCTCTCCCTCCCTCCCTCCCTCCCTCCCTCCCTCCCTCCCTCCCTCCCTCCCTCCCCCCTCTCTCCCTCCCTCCCTCTCCATCCATCCCTCTGTCCTTCTCTTTCTCCTCCCCTCCCCCTCTTCCTCTTCCTCTTCCCCACCCTCCCTCCCTCCTTCCCTCTCCTTATCCAAGGGTTTGTTGTTGTTAGTTGCGAAGCCATGTCTGACCCATCGTGACCCCATGGACAATGCTCCTCCAGGCCTTCCCTGTTTTCTACCATCCCTTGGAGTCCATTTAAGCTCATGCCGACTGCTTTGGTGACTCCATCCAGCCACCTCATTCTCGGTCATCCCCTTCTTCTTTTGCCCTCAATCTTTCCCAGCGTTAGGCTCTTCTCCAGTGAGTGAATCCAAGGGTTACAACTTCACAAATTCTGCATTGTCATTGTCATGCTGGTTGAGGATTCTGCAGAGAGTCACTCCAATGCACCCAGAAGCTGTTAGGCTTTTAATTTGAGAGAAGACTTGATATTCTGGTCAACATCCATGTCCAGTCTGGAAAAGATTTATTTTTGTAGTAGGCTGCTTGAGATCTGAAGCTTCTGGCATTGACTTAAGAAAGAATGATTCCCTTGAAAATGGGGGGGGGGGAACAGGTTTCAAGTAAATAGTCATCTAATGCCCTCAGGGTACTTGTCAATAGGATACATTGATTTTTCATTCCTGAACTCCATACTGGGTTTAAAAGGACACCAAAAATCTGGCATTTCTTTTTAAATTTTCCCCAGTTCATCCCAATTTCCTTCTACCCCAAGAACGTATTTCACCAGGAGCTGCTTAAAATCTCTAGTAGGTTTTCTGAGGGTAGGAAATATGTGGACCTTTTTAATCTGTCCAGCCCCCAAATAATCCCATTTGGTCAACTTTTTTGTTTACAAAAATAGAATCCCCAATTCCAATATAGAATTGTCCATGCACTACTTTGTTTTTATTTGTTAAAAAATCATGCAGTGTAATTGATGAAGCAAAAGAAATTAATGAATAGTTCACTGTTAATTCGTCTGTATGTATGATAATGGTTGCAAACACTATGACAAAGCAACTTTTTCTAAGCCCTAAAATTTCTACTTTTTGTGGCAATCATCATCATCTTAAGAAGGTAGATACCTAGGATGCTGGTAGCAACCCGTGTCAACCATTAGCACCAGTCAATGTTATTTGTAATGCATTTTTGAATGTTCAGTTGGCTGAGTTTCATGTTTAATGAATGAAGTATATAATAATAATAACAATAATGATACACCTGTGTTATCTCATAGGAGCAAAGGCACCAGCTTTGAGAATGAATTCCAACAATAAATACAATATGATTCGAGGGGACTGAAACCATTAAAATTATGTTATTCATTTCTGCTTTGACTGCAAGGCCAACAGTGTGAGCTAAACACCTCGATTTTTCACAGCATGAATGCACGAAGTATAAACAAAGAACATTTTAAATTCACAGGTGTGTTGATGGAGGCATTTCTGCTATCAGAATGATGACTTGCATGTGGGTAGCTGGACTTTTAATTATGCACCCTTCCTTATTACTTACATAGCTCAGGGATAGCCCATATAAGAGCATGTGCTTTGAGAAATGATAGTGGGATTTGTCTTGTCTTATTAAAACAAATAAGCAAGCAAACAAACTAAGTTATTATTGACAGAAATTGGAGGCCTGTGCACTTGCTAACCTCCACAGCCCTCTCTTTCCTTGATACCAAATTGTAATTTTAAATGTTAGACCTGTGGTGGCGCAGTGGTTAGAATGCAGTACTGAAGGCTACTTCTGCTGCCTGCTGGCTGCCTGCAGTTTGGCAGTTTGAAGCTCACCTTGAGTCAAGCTCACCTTGAGTCAAGCTCAAGGTTGTATCAGACTTCCATCCTCCCGAGGTAGGTAAAATGAGGACCCAGATTGTTGGGGGCAATAGGCTGACTCTGTAAACCACTTAGACAGGGCTGTAAAGCACTGTGGAGCGGTATATAAGTCTAACTGCTATTGCCAGTGCTAGAGAAAGGGAAGATGATTAAATATAGGGAGAGTGATCATAGACCACATTGTGCAATCTGAGGAACTGAGTTTAGGCCTTTTAATAATATTTGTTAGTCAGAAAAGAAGCCAATACATTTTTTGAGGTCTCCAAGACATGTTGTCTAGGCATTCCTCAGCTATGCTAAAAGGCAAAGGTTCCCCTTGCACATATGTGCTAGTGGTCCCCTACTCCAGGGGTTGGTGCTCATCTCCATTTCAAAGCCAAAGAGCCAGTGCTGTCCGAAAATGTCTCTGTGGTCATGTGGCTGGCATGACTAAATGCCGAAAGAACACGGAACACTGTTACCTTCCCACCGAAGGTGGTTCCTACTTTTCTACTTGCATTTTTACATGCTTTCAAACTGCTAGGTTGGCAGAAGCTGAGACAAGTAACAGGAGCTCACTCCATTACATGGCACTAGGGATTCAAACCACTGAACTGCCAACCTTTCTGATCGACAAGCTCAGGGTCTGAGGCACTGAGTCACCACATTCTGCAAGCTATGCTAGCCCTAGTTTAAAAAAAAGGAAAAACTGTAATTAGAAATAATTGAGTTTAACGTATCTTATTTCCAGGTAAGTAATTACAGATTACAGTCCTATGATTTTTTTTTAATGGAAAAAGAACTACATTTGGCAATTCAGCTTTTCCAATGCAGGTAAACAATGATTCTTTCCCTTAAAAACCTCTTTTGATGAAAGGATCATTCTTCTTTAATAAATAAGAATATTTTCCTACCATTTGCTGTTTTCCTCCTTTAAAAGTTGTTGTTCAAAATGCCAAGAACATCCCATTTTTCGTTCCCATTTCTTCTTTCCCAACAGGTTCATTTTTATAGTCTTCTGAGTGAGCTGTGGCATATAACCTGCTCCTGGCCCTCACTCCTGTTTTGTAGGGATATTTTCTTCCCCTTTCCCAACCTTCAGAACCATTGAAAAATTGGCAGGTTAGTGATTTTCTGCATCAGCGGTTCTACCTTTGGGGCATGAAAGCAGATTTTTTCTCATCTTGTCATGCGGAGATTTAGAGTAATCCCTGAGCCCTATTTCACAAGATTAGCAGAAGGAGAAAAAAAAAAGGAAAGGAAAAAAAAAAGACGAAGAAGACATACCTGTTGAAGCAGCAATTTTCCAGGCAAGGTTGAATGCATTTGCTAATCAGACTAGTATTTGAGTAACAAAAATATCTTGGCTATTAGAAATGAGGGGGGTGGACCATAGCTGATATGTGGAAAAATATGTCAGCCTTCTATGTTTCATTTAAATTGCTGAAAAATAAATTACACAACCTCTTTCAATTTCCCCCTTTGTCATCCAAATTTGGCTGGTTATTTTTTTAACATTCCAATGAAAGGAACTATTCTGAAACATTTTTTTCCCCGTACTGCACAAACATACTGGCAGGAATTGTCAATACCCCAGAAGATAAGCTCAAAATCTCAACAGACTTGCACACTGGGTCCTAACAAAATGAAATTAAATTGGTCAGAAAAGTAAGGTTTTACACGTAGGCAAGAAAAATCAGATATACAAGTATAGAATAGGTGGAACCTGACTTAATAGCAGTAACTGTGAGAAGGATCTTGAAATCCTACTGAACAATCAATTAAAGATGAGCCAGCAATGTGCTACAGCCATCAAAAAAGCTGATACAATCCTAGGCTGCATTAATAGAGAGATAGAATTAAGATGACATAAAATGTTAGTACCATTTTATAATGTCTTAGTAAGACCACACTTGAAATACTGCATTCGGTTTTGGTCACCACAATATAAAAAAGATGTTGAAGTTTCAGAAAAAAATGCGGAGAAGAGCAACAATTATGATTAGGGGACTGGAGGCAAAAACATATGAAGAACAGTTACAGGAATTGGTTATGTCTAGTAAAAAGAAGGACTAGGTGAAACTTGATAGAAGTGTTCCAATATTTGAAGGCTGCCACAAAAAAGAAGGGATCAACATTTTCCAAAACACTAGAAGACAAGTCAAGAAACAAATGGATGGAAAGCAATCAAGGAGAAAAGCAACCTAGAATCAAGGAGAAACTTCCTGACAGTGAGAACAATTAACCAGTGAAATGGGTTGCCTTAAGAAATTGTGGGTATTCCATTACTGGAAGTTTTTAAGAAGAGATTGGACAGTCATTTGTCCAGAATGGTATGGGGTCTCCTGCTTGTGGTGGGGGTTGGAGTAGAAGTCTTTCAAGGTCCCTTCCAACTCTTGTTATTCTTTTAAACAAATCATTAATTCTCCTTCATCATAAAAGAATAGGAATTTCCCAAAGGAAAACCATCCTGCTATGTTACACTGTTATGGAATTCTGTGAGTTCTCGCCTTGACTTTTGTAAAATATTGAATGGAAAGTGCACATTTCAGGAGAATTCGATTTCTCAAGCCAAACTTTCCCAATCTTAGTTCCCAATTTGAATTAAACCAATTGTGAAAGTCAAAAGATTACACCGTTTTAGTGGAAGACCATTATTTCTCTACATCTCTATCTATATGCAGCAGAATTATTTTCTAAGCCAACTAGTTTGCAGTGCCTACCTGATGTAAACAAATCTTGCAAAAGTTAAATAAAGTTCAGAATTAGCCCTGCTAATGCTGATGATTTCATTTTTATTAGTCGAATCCAACCTGAGTAGATATTAATTTCTACTGAAATCAATGGGCAGGTTTATCATGCAGAGCTTTCTTCCATAACAAGTGAGTTTAACTTCCTTGCTTTGTCTATCATCCTCTATCCTAATTTGACAGTCTTTTGCTTACAAGCCGCCTGAGGTTGGAATAGAAGCAACATTGTCTTTTCCTGTCCCATGTAGGTGACACCATACTGGACCATCTTCTCTGAACAGCTTTGTTGATTTCTTGCTCATCTACCACCCACAATTGCTATTACTACTGCTAAACTAACGAGAGAGAGTCCCATTATCCTTTATGCAATCTATAGTATGTTCTCTACACTTTCCCCCTGTATGCCATCAAAATGTCTGCAGACTTTTCCACTATGATAACAGCACTCTTAAAATTGATGGACCGGATCAGTACATGCAGAATTTACCCAAGCATATAGGATATATTTAGGCTTCTGTTCATTTGTTGAGGCTGCTACACATCTTCAGTGAATTCCTGTGCAAATAAGATACACATTATGTCTAGTATTTAATGTAAAGGATCTCTGCAAAATTTAGAATTCACTGGTCCCAGAATGGGGATAACACATTCACAGATACAGGTAAATGTTCTTCAACAATTTCTGAAAGCAAAACAGACATAGCTACTAGGCAAGCAAATTGCTATAAAGTGCAGTAAACTGCACTGTGGTTATGCAACAGTGATTTATATTTCTACTCTGGTGCATAAGGTAACATCTTTGCTTTGGACAAAGAATGCATTGATAAGTAAGCCTACTGTGAATGACAATAAATAGCAGTAATTCAAATCTGAAATATATAGCAATAGCAAAAGCAATTATACTTATGTACTGCTTTATACAGCACTCTCTAAGCAGTTTACAGAGTCAACATCTGGGTCCCCAATTTACTGACCTTGGAAGGATGGAAAGCTGAGTCAACCTTGAGCCACTGAGAATCGAACTCCTGGCAGTCAGCAGAATTAGCCTGCAATACTGAATTCTAACCACTGTGTCTAACCACAGCTCAGAACAGGTATATAAAATCTACTTGTTCTGGCAAAAAATATAAATGTTCAAAAGGCATAAATGTATCCACAGAATTAAAGAGCTAATTATTCTATCTTGCTGGTATTTAATTCCAATACAATTGTTAAACAAAAGTGTTGTATACTTTTTATATAGGCCGACTATCAAAATGCCCTTTGTCAAATTTGGTCCTCTGGACCATCACTTCAAAAATAGATGCAGCTGAGTTCAAAATAATTACACTTTGGAAGCTGGACTGGAAGTTACTCAAATCATCTCCAGGGGGGCAAAAATGACACGTAAAGTTATAAACCTTTTTCATTCAGTGCATCAGACTCCTGATGTATCAGAATATTGCTTTATCTAATCCAGTTTTATCTACTTAGATTTGGACTCAACATTTCATTTATTTATTTATTTTGTCAGATTGAGGTCACCTAGGAGTTCAAGGCACTTACATCTTTCTGTATTTTTCCACAAAATAGATATATATGTTCATTCTGTTGATATATATATATATATATAAGTCTGCATGCATGTGACAGAAATTAAAGCTGAAAATCCTATACTGTAAAGAAGAGGAAGAAGGAAAAAAATTACCTCAAACTGGGCTGATGTGTATTTGCTTTAGACATTATTTATTAAATTTACATATGCACTATTTAATAGATTTACACCTTGCCTTCTTACATTATTAGCTTTAAACTTTATTCAGACTTCAAAGTAATAAACATAAGTTTTTCCTCTTTCTACTTTTCTCCAATTCAACAACCCTACGAGAGGGACTGGGCTAAAAGAAACTGGATCAGTGTTATTCAGTGAGTTGCCATGGCTCATGATGGACTAGTTCAACAACCTAACTAAAATGCCATACTGGTTCTTGGTAGGTTTGTAAAAAAGATGTGGAGACTCTAGAAGGAGTGCAGAGAAGAGCAACAAAGATGATTAGGGAACTGGAGGCTAAAACATGAAGAACAGTTGCAGGAACTGGGTATGTCTAGTTTATGGTTTATGGTTTTATTCAACTTGTATGCCGCCCTATTCCTGAGGGACTCAGGGCGGCTAACAAAACCGGAAGGGAGGGGAATAATACAAAAGGAAAGAAAACAAAGACAAACAACAATACAGAACCAATTTAAAAGGTATCAACAAGCATACCAATTCGAGTGGGGATGGAACTCAGCAGCCCCAGGCCTGCTGGAACAGCCAGGTCTTAACGGCTTTACGGAAAGCCTGAAGGGTGGTGAGGGTCTGAATCTCCACGGGGAGATCGTTCCAGAGTTTAATGAAAAGAAGGACCAGGGGAGACATGATAGCAGTCTTGCAATATCTCAGGGGTTGTCACAAAGAAGAGGGAATCAAGCTGTTTTCCAAAGAACTTGAGGGCTGGACAAGAAGCAATGGGTGGAAATTAATCAAGGAGAGAAGCAAGCTAGAACTAGGGAGAAATTTCCTGAGAGTTAGAACAATTAATCAGTGGAACAACTTTCCTCCAGAAGTTGCTCCCAAAGACTGGAAGTTTTTAAGAAGAGATTGGACAACCATTTGTCTGAAATCATATAAGGTTTCCTAATTGAATATGAGGTTGGACTAGAAGACCTCCAAAGTCCCTTCCAACTCTATTATGTAGAAGCAGCTATTTGTGGATTGCATCTCTTGAGGCAAAAGCCTTCTTAGCAAAGTTGCCTACCATTCTTGATTCTTTGGAATCAAGTCATGAAATTTTAATTTTGGTAGACCATCTGGAGACATTTTTATCGTTTATGTGTTTGTGAAGATCTTTATTTCTTTATGATTTTTGTGCGGTTAGATTGGGAGTAGATTAGAAGTGGGGGGGGGGATTCATTCATAGCTGTTATTCCTAGTCTAAATTTAGTCCAAAAACAATTAGGAGAAAGGATGCTTTTACTTTCACCTTCAGGGTAGTTGTGGAGATGACAAGGTGATGCAGTCAGCTTTTTCCCTAAGTATCTTTCTTTCCCTTCATATTTCAATATTTCATAAACAAAAACATCTCAGATGTCAATATTGAAATCAGAATGGCATATGAAAGAAAAGTTTTCCTTTACTTACTCCAAATTCAAAAGGGCTTTAAAAGCCAAAATGACATTTTAAACAAATTTCAAGTAGATCAGGAACCAATACAGTTGATAAGCTGTGGCTAATGTTATAATCAAAACTTCCCCAATATAGAGACTCTGGAAAGAGTACAGAAAAGAGCAACAAAGATGATTAGGAGCTGGAGGCTAAAACATATGAAGAATGGTTGCTAGTCTAGTGAAAAGAATTTGGTTTTTCTTATCTAGTGAAAAGAAGGCCTGAGGTGACATGATAGCAGTGTTCCAATGTTTGAGAGGCTGCTACAAAGATGAGTGGGTCAAGCTATTTTCCAAAGCACTAAAGGGCAAGAAAACAAACAATGGATGGAAACTAATAAGGAGAGAAGCAACGTAGAACTAAGGAGAAACTTCCTAATAGTGAGAACAATTAACCAATGGAACAGGTTGCCTTCAGAAGTTGGGGGTGCTTTTAAGAAGAGATTGGACAGCCATTTGTGAGTCATTTGTCCAATATAGGGTCTCCTGCTTGTAGAGTGGGTTGGACAAGAATATTTCAAGATCCTTTCCAACACTGTTATTCCATTATTATTCTGTTATTATAAAATTCATTTCTGATCTGATCTTCCCAAAACGAAGAATAGCTTTCTTCAGACCCAGATGTAATATTTACTCATATGCTTATTGGTCTTTCATCCACGTAAATTAGGGAGTGACCCTAACAGTTTGAGAACATGTGTTTTCTTAACAGGGATGTTATTATCCACTATTAATGTCAGTACTTTTTTTTAAATATATTGTTAAAAGTGATGTTTATTGCTGATCTACGATCGTAATAAAGATATATTCTATTCTATTCATTTCTGTGTTCTGAACAAGTTTAGGTTTCTAGATAATCCTCAACATATTATGGTACATAATTTTTTGGACTGCTGTACATACCTAAATTTTACCATTTCATAATGATGTTGTTGGATTACAAAGGATAGGACTTAAGAATAAAATGTATAAAAAGCTGGCTTTTTATAAGTACTGAAGCAAATCCAGTGCTACATTAATCTCATTTTAACTGGCATGCAATAGAATACAACATGGAATATTTGGGCCATCTTTGTGATTGGCTTAAGTTTAGATTTGTTCCTATTAGAGAAATATCTTATAGCTGAGTACAAAGATCTTACAATCTGCAAGCCTTACAGTATCAAATATTCCTATTGTTCAATCCAGCTATTTCTGGCCAACTTGCATTCAGCCAGCTTCACTACAAATAATTGATTTTGACAGCATTGAAATGAACTGACAGAGTGCTGGCAATCACTGTAAATGCTCTGCTCTGCTACCACACCTGGGACTGGTGTGCACTGTATACATAAAGCTCTATGTAAATACTGAGTGGGGGGGAGAGATTATATCTAGACATATATGTTTCCAACAGTATAAGTCCTATATATAAAATGTTAGCTGAAGAATATCCTCCTTTTTTCATCAACCAGATTTTTTTTTCATTATTTTGAATATCAAGCAATCTATTTTTTTCTGGCTTGACCCCCTCTCCCCAAACCACTCGGTGAAATCTAGGAGATTTTGACAAGTCCTCTGAAAACTGAGATTGCTAAAAATCCAAGAGATCGTGAATTTTAAGATCTCTTGGGTTTTTAGCAATCTCAGTTTTCAGAACACCTATTTTCAGAGATTTTGTTTAAGATTTTGGGCATCTCAAGAAATTTCAGGGAAATTTCATAAACAAATTTGATATTCATGTATAAAATCTCAGGAAATTGCCAATTTGAGTTAAAATTTGGATAATTTCCTGACATATTGACTTGTAAGAAGATTTATGGGAGATTTTAATCCTAAATGTTAAAGATAAAACCAACAACACCCATAGGTTCTGACAGTTTATACAAAATGGGATGCAATGTCTGCCTATTTTGATTGTACATATCAGTGATGGCTAACCATTTCTGGACTGAGTGCCCAAAGGGCACGTGCATACACCTGAACCCCCAAAATGAAATGCACGCACCCCTCCATGCACCCCGCTCCCCCACACATGTGAGTGCACCCCCTGCATGTGCCCTACCCCCACACTTCTGCGGCAGAGGAAACAACCAGCTGGCTGGTGGGAGGTACATGTGCATGCCCAGAGGAGCTGAACTGGGGCAATGGTTCTCGTCCGTTTGAGAGGGCGCTGCACACCACCTCTGGCATGCATCATGGGTATATATGATGTCATAATGCATATACAAAACAGAACAACCTTCTGTTGCCACAGCACAGTGCTTGTTTTGACATTTCCCTCCTTCCCCCCACTTTCCCACCTACCACAAATATATACACTTGGTACTTTTTTTTTAAAAAAAAAGTGCATTTCACAGCAAATAGTTAAATTTACTGGGGATTAACTGCAAACAAATTGCAACTGCAAACACTTGATGGAGCTAATAGATGCCTATGAGGTTTTTGCCCATTCAATAAATGACCCACCTATTTGAAGAGAAGTTAAAGTTTTCTGTGCAAACAACTTTTAAAGAAATCAATGTTTCTTGTGTGATTTCTTTATGCCCAGCATTTGAGCATCCATTGAAATGAACTTCTTTGTTTTTAAAAGGTGATAATGAAGTGCTGTCTCCTGGAGCTGTAAATGACAACTATTACCTGGAAATGTGTGATGCGCATATTTGCAAATGCATCTTATTGTGTAAAACAGTGCTGTGGCTGAATACTCAACTGAGTATCAAAGAAATAAGAGGCCCCTATTCCTCATTTACAGGTAGAATATGGAATATAGATTAACAAACTTGGAGGGAACCTTGGAGATGTTGTAGTCCAACCCTTTGCTCAGGCAGGAGATCCTATACCCGGTATGGTGAACCTATGGCACGCATACCACAGATGGCACATGGAGCCATTTGTCAGGGCACATGAGGCATTGCCCTGTTAGCTGGCCAATGTGCATGCACATGCTGGCCAGCTGAGTTCAGCCTTTTTTAAAGCCATTTTTCACCCTCCCCAGGCTTCAGAGGCTTATAGGAGCCTGGAGAGGGTGAAAAGAGCCCCACCCCAGGCCCTCCGGAGGCTTCAGGAGTTTCCCTGAAGCCTCTGGAGTGCAAAAAAAATGTCCCTATGGGCAAACCGGAACTTCAGGAATGGACTTCTGATTTGCTCATAAGGTTGGTTTAAGCCCACAGACCAGAGGTGGGTTCCTACCAGTTCGCACATATTCGGTATAACTGGTTCATCAAATCTACCGAACTGGTTAGAAGAAGTTCCACCAGTGGACCCGGAAAGCAGGCCATACATACAGAAGAGGTTCCAAAAATTTTTGAAACCTACCACTGGTCCTTGGATATGATTATTCTACACTATCATGATCATATTTATAAAACTCAGTGCCTCTGTGAAAGGTAAGGACGACTACTGCGTTTGTGGTGCAATCAGTACATTGCGTGTGTTGAAGTTGTTTTAATGCAAACCAAAGATGCCTTTTAAAAAACAAGTTTACATCATATTCTTATGCATGCCAGTGCTGTGTGTGAGGTAATTTAAGGTGGTTCTGACAAGTGTTGTCGGCATCTTCATATCCGGTCACATGGGCGGCAAGCCACTCCCATCCGGTCACATGGGTGGCAAGCCACTCCCACAAAGGAGGCCACACACACAGAGTAGGTTCAAATAATTTTTGAAACCTACCATTGCCACACATGACCCTCCTGCACTCCTGCCCTTATGGCACACGAGCCAAAAAAGGTTTGTCATTGCTGTCCTTCACCATTCTGGATAAATGGCTCTCCAAACTTTTCTTTAATAATGTTGATTATTTAATTGTTCTCATTGTCTGGAAATTTCTCCTTAGTTCTAGGTTAGATCTCTCCTTGATAGATTTCTATCCATTACTTCTTGTCAATCCCCTCTTCTCTGTGACAGCCCCTATTGGAAGATTGCTGTCATGTCACTCTAGGCTTCTTTTTGTTAGGCTAGACATACTCAGCTTCTGCAACCATTTGTCATATGCTTTAGCATCCATCCCCCTAACCATCTGTATTGCTCTTCTCTGTCCTCTTTCTAGCATGTATCTACACCCTTTTTGCATTGTGGTGACCAAAACTGCATACAGTGTTCCAAATATGGTCATACCAAACCAGTACAGCACTTTGCAATGAGTTCCAAATGGGCTTTAAGTTTTTGCTTGAAGACATTTTGCTTGTCATTCAAGAAGCTTCTTCCGTTCTGAATGGAGAGGGGAAGAACTCTGAGAAAGACCTATTAATTCCCTAATTTTAGAATTATAATATATTAAACAGTTGAACATAATAAACCTGTTCTTTTTTTCCTCTTAATGTACCTTCTAATAAAAATGTAATAATAACATTAAGCATAATAATCCTCATCATCATAATACTAACAATTATCATATTGTTTATATCTCTAGGGAAAGATAAATCTATTATTCAGGATATGCCAGAACAGTGATTAGAACATGCAAACTATCATAATAAAATGGAATATGTTTACTTTGGATTGTATTTTGCTGAGCTTCCTGGGTCTAATTCTCAGTAAAAAGTGCACAGAATTATGGATCTCCATTTGTCATTTTTTTCCTTTTTTCCCCTTTGATTAAGATACAGATTATTTATGCTGAGCTCACACACATGCAAAAAAAATAGTTAGGAATCTTAAACTGTTTGATGGTTCAGAACTAGACACTTTCAAATAATATGAACACAAACACTTGAACTCCCTGTTGCCATTCCTCTAATCAGTTCAATCTCCTCTTCAATTTATTGTGTTTTTCCTCCCTCAAGCACTTCTCAGTACTAAAACTTGACTGAAAGTTAAAGCTTTTCAGGAATAATTCATATGGGCTTCACTCCTAAAAAAAACACCAAATACCAAAAAACCCTCCTTTTTTGTTCAATTTATTATTTACTTGTTCTTTTTGACTTTGTTTTTCTCTTGGAAAGGGGAAAAAAACCCCAGAGAGTTCCAATTTTGTTGTATTTAAGTACAATAACAATAACGATTATACTTATTTTCTGAATTTGTGGATATACTAGGGTATGCATATGTTCATTTGATATGTTCTACTCTATTTGCCTCATAGTTTGAGGATTCAACTACCCGTAATTGTTTGTTTATCACGTAAGGCCATATGAAATGGTTCAGTTCAATAACAGTGTAGATATCAGGGGAATGGATCTTGATTGCATAGATAGATAGATAATAGACAGACAGACAGACAGACAGACAGATTAGCTTTGAACCCTACAGTATGGTGAACTCACTGAAAGAAGACAAAAAGAGAAAATCTATGACTAAGAGTGACAAGGTGGCTCAGTGGCTAAGACGCTGAGCTTGTCGATCAGAAAGGTCGGTAATTCAGTGTTTCGAATCTCTAGCGCTGCGTGACAGAGTGAGCTCCAATTACTGCTAGCCTTCTGCCAGGCTAGAAGTTCTAAAACATGTAAAAATGCAAGTAGAAAAATAGGAAACATCTTTGGTGGGAAGGTAACTGTTCCGTGGGCCTTCAGTGTTTAATCCTGCCGGCCACATGACCATGGAGAACATCTTCGGACAGCACTGGCTCTTCAGCTTTCAAACGGAGATGAGCACTGCCCCGTAGAGTCGGGAATGACTAGCACATATGTGCGAGTCATGTGCAATTTACCTTTACTTTTAAGAGTGATTTAAAGCAGGATCCGCTCCAATATTATGTACCAAGGTTATGATAAAAAAATATATTGTCAAATGTTATCCTGGAGGAGGAGTCTTATTTCCTTGTTTATTTAAAATAAAAACATATCAAAACAGTACATGGATACTAGTAGGATATTATTAGCTTCAAGTACTCATGATCACAAGTAGAGCCTAGTGTGTTATAGCATTGGGTTCACCTTGTCAAGAGTTGTATCTACTGATCTGGTAATGCTGACAATCTTCAGTCCACCATGGACTGTGGAGAGACCTCTGTGGTGGCCTCTGTACTCTAAAACTGTTTCATTCAGAAATTTGGCCATCTCCCCCTGGCTTTTATAAAATTGTCAAAAAAATGTTTATTGCACCATGATTTTTACCTGCAGTAAAAGTTAGGACAGACTCCTGAGACTGTTTATTTAAAGTGTATACAGTACTTTTGTTTGTGTTTGTTCTTTGCCTTTTTCATTTGATTATGGAGAAAAGAAGGAAGGAAGGAAGGAAGGAAGGAAGGAAGGAAGGAAGGAAGGAAGGAAGGAAGGAAAAATTGCATCTCTGAAACAGTTAATGCTCACCAGCCTGCAATTACATTTTTGCATAAAAGTTTTCATTATTCTAAACTTTCCTTGGTTATCCATTTTCTCTCTCAAGAAGAATTTTCCGATAATATCTTCCTAGAGAGACTGCAAGCCATCAGACATACTAATGTGGTGGAAGACATATCAAAAGAATGTTAATGATAATACTTTTAAAAGTGCACTTATGTTAAATGTTTACTATATAAAAAATTGAACTTGAAGATATATGTCACTAATAGAAAACAGATGGAAAGGAAGTGATACATTGATTTATTTTTAAAGAGAAGGAAAAATGATATTGTTTATATATGTAAAAAATTACAACTTGGAAAATATGAG
The DNA here is from genome assembly GCF_009769535.1 of Thamnophis elegans. NCBI lineage: Eukaryota > Metazoa > Chordata > Lepidosauria > Squamata > Natricidae > Thamnophis > Thamnophis elegans. The sequence goes on from NC_045547.1 coordinate 67,314,519, forward strand.
AAGAAAAGTAATGTGGCTAAAATTGGAAATAATAGAAATATAATGTAAAATGAATCATGTGTTTGTGGAAATGTAACAGACAACACTTTGTTCACAAAAAAATTCTTTATTATTTAACAAAAATAAAATAAAAAACTTTGCATAAAAAAATTGATAATCAAAAGATGTTAATGTGTTGAAAGGCATATCAGAAGAAAGTCATCACAGAAGTGCTGATGATACCCTCCAACCTGGATATCCATTCCCTTTTAAATGCATGTTTTCATTTAGCTATCAATCATCTCAGATATGATTTCCAACTGTGGTATAATTCACACACACACACACACACACATACACACACATACACACACACCCTAAACTACTTGAATCTTTTTAACGGTGTCAGAGCATTCAAAAAATAAATAAGTAGTAAAATTCCATGCATTATTTTGGGATATACAACCCAATGATTTCCTCAAAGATCCCTTTCTATATTTTCACAGCTTGGTTACCTTGCTCAACTCTAGTTACAGCCATTTAAGCTTTTCTGAGTTGTGTTAAACATTTTACAGGTGATATATTCCGTTCTTTGTCTTCAATGCAACATCTGGCAGCTTATGTGCTTGTGTGACAAGGTATACATGTCATGGCAGCAGGGGTTCAGAAGAGATTAAACATTTGCTGGCATGTGCCAATGTTTCATAGCAATGCTGGATACTGATGAAGGCAATGTTTGCTTTTAATAGTGACATTTGGCTTTCATTCTGATGTGGCATTTAGAACCACTCCTCAATGTATAAATAAGGCCCTGAGATTTATAATGGAGGTGTTAACATACTGTATTTTCTCCCTGATATATAACAGGAAGGGACTCGGGCACACCGTGTATGCATTTCAGAGAGCTAATTTATTGATGAGACAAGCTCTCCAATATGAAATTTCCTTTCTCATTAAATTTGAACCCCTGAATGCAAATCTAACTTTGGAAAATTAGAAAACTGGCTGCACTCATGAAATAACAAATGCATGATTGATGGGTCTAATATCCTGCCTTAGTAATATTCCCTATTATAGGTAACTTTTTTTCCCCATTCTTATCATTAATTAAAAATTAAGACAATAAAATAGTCAGTGAGGCAGCAGGAGCATCATCAATATCTATTTCGCTGACAGGGATAATGAATACTGGTGGTACTGACAGGAACTAAGTTCAAAACGTCCTAAGTCACTTGCCAGCATATTTTCAAATCTGGTCTTTAATAACATTTCAATATCATCTATCAAACCTTGTCTATCCGGTATGACTCAGCAGTCATTGTGAGGGCCAATTCTGGTACAGTCCCAAAAGCCATCATTTCTATCAATTGGGATGCAGGCTGAGCAATTTGAGAATTATTCTGCTGGATAAGGCTGTGATTGAGCTTTTCCAGTTCATTGGTTTTGCTCTGACGCCTTCCCATTCAGCATTTATCAGACAGGTGCTCACACTGGATGTGGCACAACCATAAGGATCCTTTTGCTGCTAGAGTAAATAACAAACATTCAATTATTCAATACAAGTAGAGCAAACGAATGATGGCAGATATTAAATAAATTGTTTGCTCTATTTAGAGGTTTCTCTAAGTAGCTTTTCATAGCATTCTAAGGCCATTGCCTTCCATCCTTCCGAGGTCGGTAAAATGAGGACCCAGATTGTTGGGAGCAATGCAGGGGTGGGCTATTCAAGGGTCACCTGGATTCATGTGATCCTCTAGCAGAGATTCTGCGTGGTTTGGTGAACCCCAAAATCCCATACCTGGCTGGCTCTGCCCACTCCTCCCCTCCCAGGAGTCTCCATGTGGCCCATTTTAGATGCCATGTAAATGCAGGGCCCACACAGAGACTCAAGGAGGGTGAAAAATGGACCACCTGCAGGCTCCAGAAGGTCGGAAATGGGCACATTTCCAGCCTCCAGGGAGGCTCCAGAGCCTGGGGGAGGCCATTCCCCCTGAGCCGATAAGAAAGCCTCTGGAGCACGGGGAGGGCAAAAACACCACCACCACCTGCCACAGTCCAGGAGGCCAACTAAGCGACACCCACCATAGCCATGCCCATCCAGCAACTAGGTAGAGAACACATTGCTAAAATTTTTGAAGCCCACCCCTGGAGCTGACTCTGTAAACTGCTTAGGGAGGGCTGTAATGTACTGTGAAGTGGTATATAAATCTGAGTGCTATTGCTATTAAGTCTTTCACACAAGATCATCGTGCTACTGAAATTTGAATTCTGAGAAATTGGATTCAGTATACAGGAGAAGAGCATTTTTCTTTCTGACTTTTGTTCTCTCCTTCGTATGTTGACTTTATGACCTACTTTACTTGTGGTCCTCAAAGCCTACCAGGTTAAGAAATGTTTAGGGACACAAAACAAAATCCAGAGAGTCCAATTTTTCTTAGGAAGTCCAGTTTTTCTTAGGAAAAAGCAAAGTCTAGTTGCCTTTTGAAAAAAGCACCCTTGAGACAGTCACAGTGAATATCAGAAATGATCACATCACTTAAAACAGAAGTCCCCAAAGTGGTCATTAACACTTCCAAGTGTTGATGGGACTATCCAAGGGTGTATCAGTGCTGTTATTATGGTTGGTCACACAGTCAACCAGACACTAATAACAGTAGGTGGTTTGTGCTTGTTCTATCTATCCTGTATGGATTTTTTTAGAACATGCAAAATTCTCTCTTTTTAATAGCAATTGCATGAGCACTTAGACTTATATACCACTTCATAGTGCTTTTACAGCCTTCTCTAAGCAGTTTACAGAGACAGCCTATGGCTCCCAACAATCTGGGTCCTCATTTTACCCACCTCAGAAGGATGGAAGGGTGAGTCAACCTTGAGCTTGATGAGATTCAAACTGCCAAACTGCAGGCAGCTTGCAGTCACCAGAGTTAGCTGCAGTACTGCATTCTAACCACTGCACCACCGTGGCTCTTGTTTAAAGTTTTTTAATCATGACAATTGCCAGGATTTCTCTTACCCAAAGCACAGACTTTTGCAAAGTTGTGTGCATGAAAATTGTATGATTTTCCCCATATGTACAATTGCACTAAGAATTAATATGCAGGTGGTCATTCAAATTCTCAAAAGACTAACACAGAAAGGAGGGGAAATGTGCCAACAATTAAGCATCACCTTATTTGCGGATTTATTTCTGCCACTTGCTTTATAGGGTTATTCAAGGCTTCTGAAATATATTTCTATTAATGTTGAATTTGTTTCAGGGGGCACCGAAACTATTGAGAGAGTTAAATTTCTCCTGAAAGAAATCAGTTTCTCAAGAATGGACTCCCCTTTGCCTGAAACATTAGCTTGCTACTGAAAATGCCTTATGGAAGGAAGTACTTTAATATATAAAAGAGAAAAGTCAAGAAGGTTGCAGATTATTAGAAAAATGATTATGCAATGAAACATGCAGCCCTTGATGATCATGGAACTAAATTTATTTTCTAAAGCAAATTCTGTTTTATCACATTCAATGAGAACAGGTGGGGGGAAAGGCCCAGCAGAGGGTTTTTTTATTGTATTTATTTTACTATGTTAGTATGGCCTGTCCCGTTATATCTTGCAGACCTCTAATCATAATAATAGTTAGGAAATAGAAAACACAACAACAATAAGAACACACGCAAACAAATATTCTTCAACCCAGTCCTTTTCCAGGAGTTCTTCAAATTCCAAATACTTGCTGTTATTTAAATTTGAGTGTGTGTATGTATGTGTGTGTGTGTGTGTGTGTATGTATGTATGTATGCGTGCATGCATTTTTATATAAAAAGTGAAAAAGTTTAATATAGAACTACATTAAATTCCCGATTCCCATAGTACACCAAGGTGAAACAATGCAGTAGATACCAAATATCTATTGCCTTTTCTATAATTCAACTGTTTTATGTGAGATTATCAGTCCATTTCTGTAGCTGAGTGCTGAAAAAGACTAATTTCAACTTGTTTTGAATTCATATTTGGCTTCATACAACACTGATCAGTGGTAGGTTATTTTATCTATTTATTTAATACTTTTTCATAACTCCACTTGGCTTTGTTTGCATCATATTTGATGCCCAGAAGAGAAATATGCGTTTGGATTAAAGTGCTTCCTTTATTGTGTATTAAGCTATGAATTTTGAAAGATCTTTGCTGAAAATGACCTATTTCCTTCATGGAAGGACATTTTTGTAATTTCATTTCTAGCCTATGTTTTCCTAAAACTCCTACAAATGTTAAACATAACCCAAGATCTTCAGACTATCTGGCTTTTTTCCAAGATAACAATTCATTTGATTTTTGGCCCACTGCATGCATAAATATTATCAACCAACTAGATTATTATGGCAGTTTTGGGTGAAATGCTTACTAGATTCAGCTGCATCTATTTCTTTCCATTTAAAGAAAAAACTTAGGCTGTCATGCAATTTAAAAAAGGTCAATATTAAAACAGTCAATGCTGTGACTAATTGTTGGCCCCAAATTTGCTTTTATAATTTGATGAAAGCTATTTTACAAATTGTTTATTTGAATACATTTTCTTTGATTTTCTTTTAGATTTTTTTAAAATACAACTTTCTATCTTGAGTGGGTTCCAAACAGCTGTCAGAACACAAATGACACTGTAAAATAAATGAATAAAATTTTGGTTTAAATATATATAACCCACCAGGGTTGAGGAAATAATTTCTTCAAAATGGGTTGACAAATGTTTAATTATGTCTTCTCAAGTCTTCTCGAGACCTTACTAAATCACCTGCATTTTAAGAGAAATGTTTTGAACTGACACTCACTCTCATTGTCTCTCTCCCTCCCCCTCTCCCTCCCTCTGGTTGATTAAATGTTATAATGAAATTAAGGCCTTATCACTAAATCTCAGATTCTGTTCTGTTTCGCTTCTTTTCCAGTACCTTCTGAAGCAGCCGTATGATATGTCTATGTATTTTGTTTATATTCATCAGTACTCCTTCATATACGCTTTGCTTGCATCCCATACAAATTCCATAGATGTACCCTTATTCATGTTGAGAACAAAGTATTCAGATAACAATCTTTTACAATCGTTAATGTACTTTTCATATCTAAATAAATTTTAATTCAACCTCCACGACCTTCTTGCCTGCACTACCCTTCCCAATTCCATCCAAACTGAGTTGTGGTCTGAAAGGACTCTCGACGCTATCTTTGTCTTCTTCACCCTAGAAAGTAAATCATTAGTAATTAGTATAAAATCAATCCTTGAAAGAGATTGATGTCTATCAGAAAAAAAGGTGAAGTCATATTCCTCTGCATTCCTTTCTCGCCAAACATCTCACAGTTCGAAATTGTCCATCATGTCAAAAAAAGATTTGGGTAACTTAGCTCGGATTTTAGTATTTGGGCGAGATGTCTTCTTATCTCTTATAGTGTCAATCACGCCATTCCAGTCACCCAATAGTATACAAGACTTAAAGTCCCACTGTACTAATTTAGCATGAAGAGTTCTATAAAATCCGTCTTGCTGTTGATTAGGAGCATATATTCCCAAAAGTAGTGTCTTTTTCCCTTCTAAGATTAAGTCTAGTGCAATATATCTTCCAAAGGGATCTGCTTCAATTAGTTCAGCTTTAATGTCTTTTCTTAAGTATACAACTATGCCATTTTTCTTTTCCATAGCAGAGGTCACAAAATGTTGACCAAGTTTGGGGTTAAACAAATATTTTTGATCAGTTGATTTGATATGAGTTTCTTGCAAACAAATTATATCATTCTTGAACTGTTTAAGATAATGACATATTTTCTTTCTCTTCTGTGGAGAGTTCAGTCCGTTAACATTCCATGTCAAAATCTTAGTTGTCATTTTTGGTTGTCAGAAGCTTTTTTAGAGCCTCCTGCATGGCCTGTCTAATCTTTGGCCTGGCTCCTCCCACGGCTTCTGAGCTTGTTGCTGTGACTCCTTGATCAATGGCTGGTGATTGTTGAAATTGTTGCGTTGTAGCCTGTTTTTCCTTTTGTCTGGTAGTCATACGGTTAGGTCTTTGTTCTCTGGCCCCTTGCCCTTCCGGGAGGAGGTGATGGTATGTTTTGTCTGGTAGTTGTGTGGTTTGCTGTTTATCTTGTCCTTCTCGTGGTCTTTCTCCATATCCAGATGATTCAGGGTATCCCACCTTCAAGATGTTGTGATAGAAATCTCGAGCTTTCCATACAGAGTTGAGACGATATCTTTGCTTGCCAAATGTAATTATAATACCAAATGGGACGTCCCATCTATACTGTATCTGATGCTTTCTGAGCTCTTCCACTAGAAAAGCATAATCCCTCCTGGCTCTTAGCATTTGAGGTGGTATTTCTTTCAAGACAATCAAATCCTGTCCGCCAATTTGAAGCCTGGTGTTATAGGACTCTTGTAATATCATGTTTCTGAACTCTATTGTAACAAAGTATATTACCTCATCTCGGGGGAGTTGCTTCCACTTTGCCGCCCAGGAATTAACGCGATAAATTTTATCGATCTGCCAATCAAAATTGCATCCCGGTCTTCCCACCAGGCAGTCAAAAGCCTCTGAAAACATCTGCTTTAAGTTCTCCTGTTTATCTTCACGCAGCCCCCTGACTCTTAATGCAAGCTCCATCTGTTTATACTGTATCATAATAATTTGTTTTTCAGCATTTTCAACTTTTTGTTCCACCACTTCAGTTTTAGATGTCAAATTAGTATTGGCTTCATTAAGAACCTCTAAGTTATCTTCCATTCCAGAAACATGTTCTGTCAATACATTTACAAGTCCCATCATATCATCATTCATTTTGGCGATCCTAGTATCAAACTTATCATATAAGTCTTTCATCTCATTCCTTATTTCATCTCTGAATTCTCTGAAAGTTTCCAAAAAGAATTCTTTCGTTAGTACATCTCCACTAGGGGGCATAGAGGGTGGGGGCTGCAACTTTGTGCCAGGTATGGGGGATGTAGCCCTAGGAGGTAATTTCACATGATTTAATTTTTGATGCCATTATATCTTTGCTTCAAGCAATTAATCAAATTTTGCTGGCCCGCTATGTAGCTTGCACAAAAAAGAAAAATTCCTCCCTTTTTGCAGAGAGTTTACGGAAGGTTTCAAAAGGCTGGCATTACACCAAAACAGTTCGGCAAAAAAAAACCTCTGTTTGGAATGTCTCTATATTAGCAAAGAGTCTTTGAAAACTTTTAGAGGTTGATAAGAAAGAGTCTTCAGAGAAGTGGAGCTAATTAATTAGTGGGAGGCTATTCCTTTGATTCTTTGCCAAGGAAATAGGAATGTACCATTATTGCAAATGCAGAAGCTACAGAATCGCCATCTTGGGAGCAGTTGCACAAAGGAAGCTTTATAAAACTGAAGCTAGGATTTTTTCTAGAAAGAGCAAATAAAGTTCTCAGGTACGAGCTCTGCTTGTATTAGTTTCAAATAAATGTCTCAAAAGTTGTCCTAAGAGGGGTTTCTTTGCCTTGTGCTGTTGAAACAGCCGAGATTTCTGGCCGGAGATATAACTCAGCTTTGGTTGTCTCCCCCCTTCCGTTCGCAGCAAAAAAAAAAAAGCTGCAAATTTCAAAGAAAGCTCATACCAGCTGGGTCTCTCTCTTCAACCTTCTTGCCTGAAGAATGAGATATCTGCTAGGTGTTTAAGCAGATAACGAACCAGAAATCTGGGGGCAGCTCAATTAAGCCACCGCCAACGGCAAAGTCCCGCCCCGGAAGTCCTGAAGCAGCCGTATGATAATTGTTGTGACTCAGCAGCAGTCTTCTGTGAGTCTTTTCGGGATGCAAGAGTAACAATGCAGCTGGGGCTCGTTAGGGGCATCTTTTGGTGATAAAAGGATGGATGGTGCCACGCCCTGGTTGCAGGAGTCAACATTCCTTCGTTCATTCAACATTCATTGATCATCGGTCGTGGTTTATTTGAGATACACTTGGAGAAGTGATTTGCTTTCTGTAACCCTGATTCAAGGAGACACTTGGAGAAGTGCATTGCTTTGTAAGAGTTTTTGTTTGGTAATCTGTTATCTCGTCAGAGACTTTATTTATGTTTATTTTTGGGCTCGCAGCTAGTCTGAGTCGAGAACTGATAAAGTGAGTTCCTTTTACGTTTGTCTGCCTGTCGTCTGTTAACTAGCGGAGAAGGGGGGACAGAACAGATAATTATTTATGGTAGTTACAATCATTTCTTTAATGACTGTTCAAAGTTACAATGGCACTGAAAAAAGGTGACTCACACTTACTAGCATTGAAGCATGGTCACTTTATTAAAATATGGACACTTGCAATTGGCTTATTTTTGTGAGATTTGCAGCATCCAAGGTCACGTGATCACCTTTTGCTATCTTCTGACAAGCAAAGTCAATGGGGGAAAAGAGATCCACACAACTACCGTGTTACTAACTTAACAACTGCAGTGATTCATGTAACATCTGTGGTAAACAAGGTCATAAAATAGGGCAAAACTCACTTAATAACCATCTCAATTAGCAACAGAAATCATTTGCTCAATTGTGATCATGTTGAAGACAACCTGTTTTGTATATTATTTTGGTCTATCTAGGAAGAATTAAAGAAAGGAATCATCTCCCTTACAGAAAAAAAAATCTAGTACTGTTTTAAGTACGACTTAAAAGCTGACTTTGGCTTTTTAAAAGCCATATTGTATGTTAGAAGAAGGAGGTCCCCAACTAAATGAAAGAATATCACTCCAAGTGTCTTCCTGTAAGTAGACAACAATAAAAATAAATCCAAGAGAATCCTGTTTTTAAAAACCATTTAATAATTGGCTAGCCCAGTGTTTTTCATTGTAACAAGTGTGGACTTCAACTCCCAGAATTCCCCATGTTGGCTGGGGAATTCTGGGACTTGAAGTCCACACATCTCAAAATAGCCAGGTATGAAAATCACTGAACTAGGCCTATCCTGAACTACTTATTTATTCATGGAAACTACTTATTCATTCAAGGAAATTACTTTTCAAGGTGCTACCCCTCCTTCCCCCCTCCCCCCATTTCCTTTTTTAATTCCAAGTGCATGATTTCTTTACAGACTTTGAACCAAACAGCTACTGCCCAGGGATGAAGTGAAACTAGTCACTGTCTTCAGGCTTAAGGCAAACAAACAAAAAAAAAGGATGAGATCTTCTAGAACCTAACTGCAATGTATGCTGATATGAGATAAAATGCCTTACATTTATTTGATTTCCATCTTTTATTACATTGATTTGATCTTTATATACCTCCGTTTTTCATTTTCCTTACCCCAAACACAACAAAGGGAACAACAGCCTTCCTTATCGCTGGAAGCAGGAGATTGTTCTCTTTTTAATCAAGTGAACCACTTTTCAGCAGACTTTAGCCTTCTATTTTTCACTTAAGCATTGTGAGGTGAAAGAGCCCATCTTCCTTCGCAATTATCTCTGCCCGGAAGAAAATGCTTGATCTTCTTCTGGATTACCAAATGAGAGAAATGGCCTTCCTTGGTGTTTAATTGTGGAAAGACCCCTCCCAGAAGAATGAAATATTTTGGGAAATATTAAATAGGCAGAATATTATATTTCTCCACATGGGAAAACAGAGAAACATACTCTTAAACAGGAGTGGGCTGCTACAGGTTCGTCCAGGTTCGGGAGAACCCGTGGCTAATGTTATGGTCGGTTTGTAGAATCTCCAAAACACATTCCTCCCTGCCCCCCCCCCCCAGGTGTCTCCACGTGGCCCGTTTTGTGAGGTAAGTGCAGGGTGCACATGGAGGCTTGGAGAGAGAGAAAAATGGGCCTCCCAGAAGTTCTGAAAGGCCAGAAACAGGCCTTTTTCGTAGCCTGTGGGAAGCAGTTTTCGCCCTCCCAGAGACTCAAGGAAAGCTTCCAGAGCCTGAGAAACGTGAAAACGGCCTTCCGGGTATGGTGCAAGAGTCCAACTAGGTCACGCCCACCATAGCCACACCCACCCAGCAACCGGGCAGAGAACCCATTGATGAAATTTTTGAAGCCCACCCCTGCTCTTAAAGACAGAAAGACTCACTCTTTCTTAATAGCCCTCCCCCAGCAGATATTTTGGGCCCATTGAGAAAGACTGGGCCAGCCTATCTACAAAACAAAAGACCTTCAGCTTCAGGGTGATGGGATTAAGAAGAACAAAACATGACCCTTTGGTTCATAATAGGATTAACCCACTAACATTTAGCAGAAGACACAGAGCTCACTACATTGCACAATCTCCTAAGTGCATTTTCAGACATTGCACAACTCTCCCTAGCACCATCTGTGAAACTTATAAAAATCCATGTACTCATCAAACCGTTTTTTCAGCTGCCCCAAAACCAGAAACCTGGCTGGTTCTGCTCATCAATAAATGGACCTTCTTTCCAATCAGCCTCCATGTTGTTTCCAGCATCTTTTCTCCCAGCTTGGAACTGAACTAGATGGATTTCCCTTCCAACGGGTTGCTAGGGCTCCAGTGAAAATTATCTGGATTTAATTATTCAAATTAATTCCAAATCATACGATCTCTCCATAGCACTACACAGATGCCATTAGCCTCCACCAGTATGACCAAAGGAAAGAGATCATGGAGTGTCAAACTCAAGGCCCAGGGGCCAGATCCAGCCCACAGGGTGGTTAGATCTAGCAAGTGGTGGGTTCTGGATCCCATTGCAACCAATACAGTGCAATGGGGCTGGGGGTCCACCATATGAATGCACGCAGCATACGCGTGTACATGCGCAGCACACACATCTGTACTTACCAACTGTGATGCTCCACGACACCTCCGCAACCCTCCAGCTGCTTAGCGGAGCATCACACATGGATCATATGCTCCATGTGCGGAAGCCCCAAATAGCTCAAATACGGGTGGGCGGGCCCTCAGGAGCACCGTACCGGAATGGTACCCAGTGCTCCCAGTAGGCACCTGTATGCCAGTACCAGGGCTTACTGCTCATAATCCACCACTGGATCTGGTCCATGGGGCCGCCCTGGAAACAGTGAAGGACTGGCCTGTGGTGCCTCTGCCAGCAAAAACAGAGTTTGGGAGGACTACATGTAGCCTTCCTGGTCTATATGAAAATGGAGCTCAGGGGGGATGCAGGCTGTCCTCCAGGGCACCATTTTCACTGGCAGAGGGCTGCAGGAGGCTGTCGTGGTTGAAAATGGAGCCTCAAGTGATGTCGAGCTAGCCACGTCCACCCTGCCCTGGTCCCCCAATGTCAATCACTGATACGGCCCTCAATGAAATCAAGTTTGACACCCCTGATCTAAGAGTTTGGAATTCTTTGCAGAACTGAATAACCTATTTTGTTTGTATTTAGCAGTTTTTTAAAGTGGAAGAATGCATGGAAAAGTAATGGAGCTACCAGAGATGATAAAATTAACTGTTTTAATTAAAGAAAATAAAATTTCCAGTTTTATTTCTGCTTAGAAATCACTTCTAGACTTTGTGCTCAGTACGGGAAAAAAATGAAAAGTTGACATGGATTTTGTTTATTAGATTAGCTTAGTGTTACAGGAATGGCTAGTACCTAGTATTTACTAGATATGCAAAAGTAATTGAGGTTGCAATCTTAATTTGCATTTTACTGCAAAAACAAAAATTTGGAAGTCACTGCTTTTTTTCTTCCCTCATTCATCCCCAAACCCCACTTCTTCCTTCTTTTTCTCAACCACTTCTCTATATTTTTTTCAATTGTATTTTACATTACAACAAACTTTAATAAAATTAATTAAAAGCATTTTTAAATTGTAAAAAAATACTTTATAGGTTCCAGGACATCATAATTGTGTGCAAATACCATTAATTTAAAACAGTATCATGCCCCTCATTGGAAACTGCTCCTTAATATACATTTAATATAATAAAGTCTGTTAGATATGTATTAGATGTTTTCTATTGCCTTAAATCTTTTGCATATGCTTCTAGAATGTCACACCCTTAACAGTAAGGACTACAGAAACTATGAACATCTTGGATGAAGCAGCCCTCTGAAATTGAGTTACACAGCAATCTAGTTAAGTTACCAGTTTTTCATTGAATTTTTCTCTAAAGTAGATTGAATATGAGCAAAATCGGAGTTGTCTAATAACCGTGACCTGTCTATGAAAGGGCTATAAAAGCTGATTCAATATTTAATTGCTTATATTATGATGAAGGTTTACATCTTTATCTGAGTATGATCTACTTAATTACTTCTTTCACAATCAAGTTAAAATTTGTCCCAGATGAATCGAGTGTGGTCTATTGAGAATGGATCTCTCAGTAGGAGGTAAATTATTCACTGATAGTGATTGTAATATAACTGTTGTTCTTGCAAATCATATGAATTATCTTTACATTTATTGTCCTGGTCCTGAGCTGTCAAAATCAATCTAAATAATGCTGGTCAAACCTCAACATTTATTTTATTTAAAAAAAATGCAAAGCATTGTGCTTTTTCAAAAAATAACAAATTCATACATGTGTATATTGTTGAAAAAATTGATACATAAAACAATGTATCAATTATGTAAACATGTTTCCCCAGGTTTATTAGTTTAGAAAGAAAATTGAAAATGTTAATATTAACAAAAAAATAGGAAAATGTGTATGTGAGTAGGTATAAATGGAAAATCATTAGGAAAAATATATACATTAAGAATGACATTTAATAAAAAATACATGCACAAATAAATGGGATAATAAACATAAAATATTCAAAAGTTATATAAATGCAAGGCAAATGCTACACTATTGGAAACTATATAAACAAAACTGCATTCAAGAGATTTTTTCCATTTACTTTGTTCAAAGTTAACTCAAACTTTTCCTTTAATTATTTAGGGATTCTAGTATTTTCTAGTATTCTAGATGTTTCTAGTATACACATTTCTAGCATTTTGTAGTATTGCTTCTCTGCCATTAAGTGGGATTCTCCTTATTGTTTAATTAATTGTGTTGTTAATTTGCTCGTTCTAGTTGTATTGCCTGCCTGCCTACCTGCCTACCCTCCTACCCTCCTACCCGCCTACCTGCCTACCCGCCTACCCGCCTACCCGCCTACCTGCCTGCCTGCCTGCCTGCCTGCCTGACAGACAGACAGACAGACAGATGACATCAAGACAGTCAGTGCGCATGAGACTAAGTTTTCTTGGCAAGATTTCGGAAGTGGATTGCTGTTGCCTCCTGTTGAGAGGAAGGGACTGACTCAAAGGTTACTCAGCTGACTTTGCCTAAGGTGGGACTAGAACAGAGGTGGTATTCAGAAGGTTCTGACCTGTTCTGGAGAACCGGTAGCGGAAATTTTGAGTAGTTAGGAGAACCAGTAGATACCACCTCTGACTGGCCCCACCCTTATCGATTCTTTGCTTCCTGAGATGATTGGAAAGGAATGGGGATTTTGCAGTAACCTTCCCCTGGAGTGAGGTGGCAATGGAGATTTTACAGTATCTTTACCCTGCCACACCCACCAAGCCACGCCCACAGAACCGGTAGTAAAAAAAATGAATCTCACCACTGAACTAGAATTTATGATCTTCCAGTTTGTAGTCTGATGCTTTAAACACTCTACCAAACTGCTTCTTACTCTACTTTTATAGACTTCATAAATAAGTAGAAATCATTTTAGGTCATCGTCCCTATGGAACGATCTCCCCGTTGAGATCCGGACCCTTACTACCCTTCCGGCCTTCCGCAAAGCAACCAAGACCTGTTCCGGCAGGCCTGGGGCTGTTGAATTATCCAGCCCCATCCTAGGTTATGAATGTTCTTGAATTTTTAAGTGTTGTTTTTATTTTTTATGTTCCCCTTTCCCTTCTTATTTGTAAGCTGCCCTGAGTCTTCCAAGAGTGGGCAGCATACAAGTTAATTAAATAATAAATAAATCTTGAGCTTTTCTTTTGGATTGAAAGTATTGCCACATTTGGGCCAGAGGCAACCTCCATTTCTTTTCTTTTTTTATGAATTGGACACCTATTGAACTGTGAAGTATATTAAGCTGTCCACACATTGTCACACACCAAGTTCTTCATAAAAGACTGACATGCAATGCCAGTGTGGCTGGCCTTTAAATTTGATACATCATGTACTATCTTCCCTAACTTTATTTTTCTCTGGTCCAATTTCAATTTGACTCTTGACTCAAGGTAAAAAATTCTCACTTCCCCACCCCAATCCATTCTCATTGTCTTCCATGGAATTTGGAAAACCTTTCTATGAAGCATAAATCTGATGCATCAACACACTTCATTTAGTGAAGAAGCTGTCCAGTAGCTTTTAATTAATAGCTAACATTGAGCCCATGATCTCCAGAGACTTTTTTTTATCTTGCTTTCAGTTTCAGGACACATATAAATACCTCCTTGCCTGAACTGTGCAAAATTTCCACTTCACCTTACTTCTTGAAAATAAGTTAAAGACATTTCTTCTAATCTGGATCACTTTATGGTGAGAGACACATGCTGCATTCCCTTTTAATTTTCCCCCAAAATAATTCATCCTCCATGTTAGCCAATATGCACACATGTTGGCTAATATGGAGAATTAATTAGTTTTGTGGGAAATTAAAATGGAATGAAGCATGTGTCTCTCACCATAAAGATACTACCCCATTTTCCTGAAGATAAGACCTTCCTGGATAATAAACCCAATCAGGCTTTTGAGTGCATGTGCTAAAATAAGTCCTCCCCAAAAATATTGCAACACAGCAGCAGCCATGAAGTGACCACATTCACCACCTTCTGCACCTCAAAAATAATAAGACCTCCCCCAAAATAAGACCAAGCGCTTATTTCGGGGGCCAAAAGAAAATAAGACCCTGTCTTATTTTCGGGAAAACACGGGATCTCAGATTACAAATTCTGCACAAAAGCTGGGGAATATTGCAAAAATGTTACTATACGTTTTGCTTCATTGATATAGCACCACTTTCAGATTTATCCATAGAGAAAAAGCCAAGAAAGTGGCTACCATTGCAAGATCAAAAGCCACACCATTCTTAAATATATTGCATATATATAACACATGAAGAAAGTGGTGGGACTCAGTTTCCCCAATCATAGTTATCATTTTCACTTTTTTAAAAAAAATCATCCCCATTTCTGCATGGATGGTGCTTAGTTCATTGGAAAATAGATACATTATTTTCTTCCATTGAATTCGAAGTATGAAAAATAATATTTCTCTCAGTCTCTCCTACTATTCCAACCTAACAGGTTGACCTATTAATACTTTGTCTAAGAAAGTGATTGATTTTGAAAAGATGGAATATGTACATGTTCCATACTTCACCTTTTTATCCAGTACAACAACTGCTCCAACAACTCCTTTATCATGGTATGCTTCATAATAAAATTTCAGATAAATGAATGAATGTCATATCAATTCAATATAGATTCAATATGTAAGATCTAAATATGACTGCTTGTATTCTTTCCTTCCCTGTCCTATGAGTTCTTGTCCTCACGTCATCTTTAGCCAGTTTTGTTCCCTCATTTCCATTCCACCCTGGTTTTTCTTCTTTTGTTTTGTTTCTTTCTCTGTGTTGTCTTATGCCACCTCAATTTCATTGAGGGCGGCATCAGGGTTATGCTTGACCTGGGGGGGGATGTCCAGATGGGTGTGGCCATGGTAGGCATGGCCAGCTCAATATCACTTGTGTTGGGGGTACCTGTGGTGGCCCGGGCGGCACTGGGGATTCCCCTTTTGCTAGTAATTTGTTTTGTTAGCACTTTGCCAGCAAAAATGGAGCTCAAGTGGTGTATGCAACTCCACTGGTCTCCATTTTCAGCCGTGACAGCATCCTGAAGGCCTCTGCCAGTGAAAGTGGAGCTCAGGGAGCCATGCATGGGCCCCTGGGCTCTGTGCATGGACTACAATGCTCCGTTTTTGGCTGATGGTCTCCTGCAGCCCTAGCTCCATTTTCACTGACAAAGGCACTGTGGGCCAGTCCTTCGCTGTTTCCCTGGGCCAGAACTAAGTACGCATGGACCAGATCCAGTCTGCAGAGTTTGAGTTAGACACCCCTGCTTTATGCAGATAAGATAATTGTATAGGATCTTTGCCAATGATTTTCTTCTTCTCAATCTACTCTTCATCTTAAACTCAGGATGAAATTCCTCTTAGTTAATATTATATGCAAAAGAGAAATTAAAACTGCACACATTTAAACTCCACAGTATTATCACTTAAAATACTAGAAACTGGATATGGCTCTTTAAAAAAATATATGATGCAGTGTATATAAATAAGATAACCATTATAATATACAACAGAATTGAACAAAGATTCTATCTCTTAATAGTAATTCACTTATTTTAATCTTTAATAGAGACAAGCAACATTACAACCAAAGGGCTTTTAGGCAGAAGGTTAATTTATGGTTTTAATTGATTTATATGGCCACTCATCACATTAAGATGACTCTGAGAAACTAACAGTTAAAACTTCAGGATCAAACAATAAGTATGAAAAATTTTATAGGTTATATAAAACTTAAGACAGATATCCCAAAGCTTCTAGAACGACTAAGATTCAACTGCCAGTATTTTGATACTGTTTTCCACAAAATAAGACCTCTCTGGATAATAAGGCGAATTGGGCTTTCGAGCGGATGCACTAAAATAAGCCCTCCCTGAAAATAAGCCCCCCCAAAAAATATTGCAAAAGAGCAGCAGCCATCAGGTGGCCATGCTTGCCACTTCCTGCACCTCAAAAATAATAAGTGCTCATTGGAAATAAGTGCTCGCCCCCAAGTGCTTATTTTGGGGGGGGGGTGTCAAAAGAAAATAAGACCCTGTCTTATTTTCAGGGAAACATGGTACCTAAACTCTTCTATTCTTATGTCAAGACACTTTAAACAATATAATAGTTCTGCTGTGTTAGTCTGGAATTCCACCTCTAGATTTGAAGTTTATTCTGATTGGAAAGCAAGAGCCGAGGTGGCACAGTGGTTAAATGCAGCACTGCAGGCTACTTCAGCTGACTGCAGTTCTGCAGTTCGGCTGTTCAAATCTCACCGGCTCAGGGTTGACTCAGCCTTCCATCCTTCGAGGTGGGTAAAATGAGGCCCCGGATTGTTGTTGGGGGCGATATGCTGACTCTGTAAACCGCTTAGAGAGGGCTGAAAGCCCTATGAAGCGGTATATAAGTCTAAGTCTAACTGCTATTGCTATACTCTTGTTGCAAAAGCCATCCTGATATTTAAGCATCAGAACCATTAGTTCTATTTCAATTGTGGTTTTCAACTTGCAAAGTACCGTGAAAGGAAGGGTGCTTGAACCTGGAATTGTCTGCCCTCCCATAAGTATTTTATTCCTAATGTCAGCATCACTACATAGGAAGGACCTCTGTTGGGCTACATAAAAATGAGGTATGGGATGGGAACCTGCATAAATCTTTTCAGAGGGGACAATGATAGTACTTAAGGTTTCCTGCCCTGACAGCTAGCATTCAATATGAAGTAAGTGTAGAGATCTCAGTGTCTTCCTGTAATGCCAGAGCATAATTGGATGGAAAGTTATATTCCTGTCACACTGTGTCCTGCAGCTGCCATAAGTATTTTTCCAACTCTTTGGCTATAACTGACAGTGGCTGTTACTGAATTTTAATTATTCCTTCAGTACTTGACACAGGAAAAGAGAAATCATAGTAATGCCTTAAAAGTAGATGAGCCTTCTTTGCAATTGTTGACACTGTCTTTGAGGCTTTCTAAATCCTACATTACCAAAACTAGCAATTATCGGGGGGAAAAATCTTTCTCAGTGGAAATATTTTGGTTCACTAACAGCGTTTACAAGAATAGTTAAGTGTTATAGTCCAAAATCCATTAATTCACAATACAGAAGTGCAATAATTTGTACTTATATATTTCTTAAATAAGGACCAGAAAATCTTTTGGGATCTAAGATCTTTATTGGTGGTAGGATATGCAGTGAATGAGTAGCATCATATATTTTAAATGTACTCTTATTAAGAGTAGAATTATATCTTTTGTTTTTAATTTGGGACAAGATACTTTTACATTTTTAGAAAGGACTTAGCTTCAATTTTCAGCTGTTCATCTGAGGTCTAGAATGTATTGAACTTCACAATGGATTTCTTTGTGATGTTTGTTAGAGGTTATCACAATCTAGCAATAAGTAATGCTAAAGATTTCAATGAGAGTAACATTATACAATCTTCATCATAATACATAGCAAAATAATATAAATGAATCCTGCTAATATCCATTATTTCCTGGCCAATACTTTGCTGAAAAAATTGCATATATTTCAGAAAATTTCTAAAAGAATAATAGGTTTGGGAAAATTGCCTTCCAAAGGGTATATAATTTAGCATAATTTAGGATTAGTATAATTTACGGAACGCTGTTTACAAATTAAGTCTTTAGGAAAGGTTGCATATAATACTGTACTTATTAGAGTAAGCTACAAGATGTACATGCTAAAGAAAGTTATGAATTATACTAATATGTCACAAACACAGAATGAAATAATGCATTAAAAGAACCCTGTGAGACTGACAAACTTAGTTTAGACCAGGATGTCAAACTTGATTTCATTGAGGGCTGCATCAGGGTTGTGTTTTACCTCAGGGACTTGGGTAGGTGTGGCCATGGTGAGTGTGGCCAGATCAACATCACTTGTGTTGGGGGCGCCTGTGCTGGCCCAAGCACTCTGTCAGTGAAAATGGGCCCCCGAGCTCCGTTTTCAGCTGCAAAAGCCTCCTGCAACCCTTTGCCAATAAAAACAGAGCTTGGGAGAGCCACACATAGCCTTCCCGAGCTTCATTTTTCCTGGCAGAGGCACCGCAGTCCAGTCGTGTCTGGTTTCCAGGGAGGCCCCAAGAGTCAGATCTAAGTATCCCGTGGGCCACATTCAGCCCCCAGGCCTTGAGTTTGACACCCCTGGTTTAGAGACAATGCTAGTCCATGGGGTTGTGGTTTAGACCAGTGGTAGTCAACCTGGTTCCTACTGCCCACTTGTGGGCATTCCAGCTTTCATGGTGGGTGGTAGGGGTTCTGTCCGATACTGAAGCACTTTCATTTTTTTAACTTAATTGACTTCCCTACTTTATAAATCACCATTACTGTGGAACCGGTGTGCGGTTAGAAAATTTTACTATAACAGAGATACAAAAGTGGGTGGTAGGTATAAAAAGGTTGACTACCTGTTGTGACTCAGCAGTTCTGCTGAGAGTCTTTTCGGGATACAAAATTCAGTATGCAGCTGGGGCTTGTGGGAGGCAGGTTTGGAGATAAAAGGACGGATGCTGCCACGCCCCAGTCGCTGGAGTCAACGTCATTCCTTCGTGTGTTCCTTGTTTGGTACAACATTGCTTGATTATTAATCATGATTTATGCCTGTTACACTTGGATAAGGGCTTTGATGTTTCATGTAAACTTGATCCGTGGAGACTGTGGAAGAAGTGCAGTGCTTGTAGAGTCTTTGTTTTGCATTTTTGTCAGAGACTTGTATTTATGTTATTTCTGGGCTCGAAGCCAGTTTGAACTGAGAACTGATAAAGACTTCCTTTTAAGTTTTGTCTGCCTGCATTTGTTAACGAGCCATGAAGTAGGGGACAGAACAACTACCCCTGGTTTAGACAGAGACTAAATATAAAAAATAGATTCAACATCAGAAAGTTAACTTAGTTGATTAGGGATTCTTCCCAGGTTGAAGTAGAAATGCTCATAATTGGACATTATGTAGCTTATGTTCAATTAGAACATGTGCTTTTCCCCATGGCACCAGTTATTGCTTGAAAACAAACTGTTATTCCCATGTTCATTTCATTTTCATTTATTCCTTGTACATTATATTTCATTCTGAAAGAAACTCAATGGAGCAGACTGAAAGTACCAAACAACAATTAAAAAAAATACAATCAATGTAAATAAGTGCATTGATTCTAAACTGGTCTTGAACACCATTGTAGAATCCACTGGTATTCATTTAATGGGCTTGCGGAAATGCCATGACTTTGAAGGCAATGATTGTCTCCTTCAAAACCAATTTCTCCACCATAGAATATTCAAGCAAATGTTTGGAGGATGATCTAATAAACAGAGAATAATAGCTAACACTATTCAACTGTAGTTAAGCAGGGCTAGATAAAAATTACCACAATGAGTAAAATGGTAGAACTCAGAATAATTGATTTGAAAGGAGCCTTACAGGTCTTCTAATCCAACCCCCTGCTCAAATAAGGAGACCCATTTCAGACCATTTATATCATTTCAAATGCATTAAGGCTAAGTTCAATTTAGACAGTTATTGTCAAGTATTATGCTTATTAGACTCTGACAGCCCCAAACTGGGGGAAAAAAACACTAATTATTTTCCAAGCATAATTCTAAGAGTTTTCTCTAGCAAAACATATTGAGATGAATAGAATGGAGTTGTAAGAATTCCAGCAACTATTTTAAATTTAGAATCAGTATATTGGACTTGGATAACCTAGAACTATGCTGCCTACAGTATGACCTAAGCCAGGGGTACTCAACCTTTTTATATCGCCCACTTTTGTATCTCTGTTAGTAGTAAAATTTTCTAACCACCCACCAGTTCCACAGTAATGGTGATTTATAAAGTAGAGAAGTAACTTTATTTTATAAAATTTATAAAGCAGAGTTACAGCAAACCCCTACAGCCCACCATGAAAGCTGGAACGCCCACTAGTGGGTGGTAGGGACCAGGTTGACTACCACTGACTGAAGCGTAATACACAAAATTATCTGTTACGGCATCCTACCTGTCAATGACTACTTTAGCTTCAACCACATTAATACACGAGCACATGATAGATACAAACTCAAGATAAACCACTCCAAACTTGATTGCAGAAAATACTTCAGCAACAGAGTGGTCCATGCCAGGAATGCTTTACCCGATTCTGTTGTTACATCCTCAAACCCTCATAGCTTCAACCTTAAACTATCTACTGGTTGACCTCACCCCATTCCTAAGAGGTCAATAGGGGCATGCTTAAGTGCATCAGCATGCCTAATGTCTCTGTCCTACTGTCCCCCATTTATTTGTACCCATTCCTGTGTTCTTATTCATGTTTAATCTTATTCCAGTTATTTTGCATGAGTGACTTTTATAACACACACACACACACACACACACACACACACACACATATATATATATATATACACACACATATATATATACCACACACACACACACACACACACACACACACATATATAGAGACCTACATACTAACACCCGCGAAAACCTCAGAATATATATATATATATATATATATATATATATATATATATATATATATATGTATGTATGTATGTATGTATGTATGTATATATGTGTGTGTATATATATATATATATATGTGTGTGTGTATATATATATATATATATATATATATATATATATATATATATATATATATATATATGTATATATATATTCTGAGGTTTTCGCGGGTGTTAGTATGTAGGTCTCTAGTTGTTCGGGTTTTCTCCCGCGTAGAATTGGAGATGTCTTGGCGATGTTTCGACGAAGTCACATTCGTCATCTTCAGGCTGCTGCTGACTACTTCAGGTTTGGTGTTTCCAGGAATAGTGTTCCTGGAAACACCAAACCTGAAGTAGTCAGCAGCAGCCTGAAGATGACGAATGTGACTTCGTCGAAACATCGCCAAGACATCTCCAATTCTACGCGGGGAGAAAACCCGAACAACTAGAGACCTATATATATATATATATATATATATATATATATATATATGTGTGTGTGTGTGTGTGTGTGTGTGTGTGTGTGTGTGTGTGTGTGTGTGTGTGTGTTTGTGTTCGTGTTCATGTTCAGATTTATCTAAGGCATTAGTTTCAAAATGTTCCATGTATAAGTTTGTGATGACGGGTGAGAGGGGTGATCCCATGGGTACTCCTTCTATCTGTTTGTATATTTTGTTCATTATGGATGAAGTATGTGTTGGTTAGGCAGTGGTTGGTCAGGTCCAGGTTGTGTTTAGGGGGATTGTGTTTGTTCTGGATAGCTGTCAAGGCTTCTTTTACAGGCACTTGGGTGAAGAGGGATATTACATTGAAACTCACAAGTAGGTCGCTGTGTTGTAGGTTTTGTTTCTTTAATGTTTCTATGAAGTGGAGTGAGTTTTGTACGTGTGAGGTGATGGATTCTGCATAGTGTTGGAGTTGTTTGGCGAGGAATTTGGCAAGATTCTGTAGAGGTGAGCCTATGGAGCTGACTATGGGTCTGAGAGGTGTTTCTTCTTTGTGTATCTTGGGGAGGTGGTAGAGTTTGGGCATCTGGAAGATTTCTCTCTGGGGATGATTCTTTGCTGGATCTCTTCACTGATGGGAGAGGCTTTTATTTGGATTTGTGGTTTTTTCCAGGTAGGTGGTGGGGTCTGTGTTTAGATGTTTGTAAGCGGGGTCTTGGAGTAGGTTGGATAGTTTGGCTTGGTAGTCAGACATGTTCATCACCACTGTGGTGTTACCTTTGTCTGCTGGGAGAATGAGTATGTTGTCTTTCCTCAGGTTGGTGAGTGCTATTTCTTCTTGTTTCTGTAAATTGCTTCTGGGTGGATTACTGAAAGCAAAGGACGTTGGTGACTGCAAGTCTGATTTTATTGGCTTCATCTGGTTGATTTTGATGAGTGTAGCTTCAACTCCACATATGATGTCTTCAGTGGGGATGTCCACTGAATATACATGTCAACAGCCTTCACCCCAAAATACAATTCACCATGGAAATAGAAGCAAACAACCAACTTCCCTTTCTGGATGTCCTAATCTAACAAAAAACCCCATGGCTCCCTAGGACACACCATCTACCGGAAAAACACACACCAACCACTACTTAAACACACAATCCCATCACCACCCTGCACAGATCAACTGTGTAGCCAAGACCCTCATCTCCAGAAGCAAACTCCTAGCTGACAAAGACCACCTGAATACGAATTACACTCTCTCACAAACTATTAATCTCCAACTGATTCCAAAGAAAAACAATTACCAACCTAATCCAAAGGGAGACTCCCCCGAAAAACCAAGACACAGAACAGGACAACGGCATCACCCTCCTCCCTTACACGAAAGGCAATTCAGGTGAAACAATGGATGATCTCTTTTATATCAGTCCACCATAGAAAGTGTCCTCACATATTACAATATAGTATGGTATGCTGGTTTAAACAGCTGCCGACAGGAAAGCACTACAGAGAGTGATCAATTTGGCACAAGAAACCATTGGTTGCTCTCTAGCATCACTGGATGACATCGCCAGGTCTCGCTGCTTTAGCAGAATAAGGAAGATACTCAGAGATGATTCACACCCTGGTTTAGTGTCTATTTGCACTTCTACCATCGGCCAGAAGACATCAAAGTATAGCCAGCCAAACAATAGGTTTAAAAATAGTTTCTGTTTTTTGGCTGTCAGACTTTAAATACAACCACAATCACTCCATGCAAACATGGAACATACAACTAGTTTTTTCTTTTTCTTTCTTTTTTCATTTCCACTATAATTTTGCACCAGTGAGGCTAAAACCAATTTCGTTGTATTTATTTTGTACAATGACAATAAAGACTATACTACAGTACAATGTGGAGTTAATAAAATTGTTACAAAGGATCATATTTCTACAGTGGGCAGCCAGGGGACTTTTGTGTTAGCTTATCTGGTTGAAAATAGAGAAAGGGTGAGATGAGAAGAATGCATTGCATCAGAAATGAATAATTAATAAATTATAATTAAGAATTAATAAAAAATAATAAAAATCTTATAAATATTTGGGGAGCCTAAAATGTAAACATAGAATATAACCTATGTACATCACAAATAATGTTTTTGTGAGAGCAATATTGATTGGGGAAACTCTGAAACCTATATTTCATTTTGAGATCAATAACTTGGAAGCAAAACCTTAGCTAGTGTGCTGTCATCTCTGAGCTGTTCATTTCTTTGGGCACTGTGATGATACTTTTAATGATAAAATTACAAAGAAGCCTTTATTTTCCATCACAGACTTAGGAGAAGCATAATTTCTCAATGATTGCTTCTACAAGACTCACTATTTGTCATTCAAAGAATAGAGAGGTGAGGAGGCATTCATTTAACACAAAGGGTTTACTTCTTGCAATCCAAACAAAGTCTCTGCAATCCAGAAATCAATATATTTATCTGTGGCTATTTGATTAGAAGTCCCAATGTTATATGTGTGTTAAGCTGCTCCAGCTGAAAACAAAAAGTGAGTCCTTCAGATATTTTAGATACTCAGTATAAGGTGATTAGGGGAGAACTGGTGTAAAATATTTGATTTGCAAATAAGGCCAATTGTCAAATTTGCTACATCTTTTGGATTTAGAATATGTAGAATCAGTTCAGGTTGCCTTTGAATTTTTTTTTTACCAGAAATAACAACTCAGACTGTTTTTGTATGAAGAGTAGTAGAGCATAATACTTCTGCATATAATGAATTTGAACAGTGAATAGGTCAGAGTTCATGAAGCTGAACTTTTGTCCAATTTGACTGAGCCATGGCTGGTGCTCTTTCTCCACTGCTGTACCTGGGGATGAAAACTTGAAATCAGGACAATAATTCCTTATTTAGAACGTTGAGTGCTTCTATAAACCTTAAATGTTAAAATGCCATCCTTACAGTAATTGTGCTGTATTATAATAATAAGGGGGCATTTAACTTTTAAAGTTCCATTTCTCTGCTTGGTGCAGGAATCCCAAGTTACAACAATGGCAGCAAGCAACTCTCCTAGCTTCTGTGAACAGTTTAAGAGGAGTCATAAATCTGTGACTTGGTTCCACTGTTAAATTGTTCTTCCAGTTTGGATGTTTTCTCTTATATTCAATGAGATTCTGCTTTCCTCTAATTAAACCATGGTTCTTGGTTCTGCTATTTAGAGTGCAGACAGCAGACTAGATGTCAGTGTTCCGAGTAATGCACCCATTGAAAGTAGAACTCTGAAAGTAGAATCTTAGAGGTAGATTACTCTAAGAACATGTTTATTGGATACATCATATCGGCACAGGTGGTGAAAACCAACTCTGAAAGTTCTCGTAGCTTTCATCTAATTAAAATAATGAAACTTTCCCCCCTCCCCAGTGTCATCAGTCACATGGTCCAATGATACAGCTGGCAGGCTCCTCTCCTCTTTCTCCAGTTTTAAGTTTGAGGTGTTATCCAATGGTGGGATTCAACGGTGTAATAACCAGTTTGCTAAGCGCATGATTTGTACCACGCGCATCCAGTGGGTTTGAAAACAGCTGAAAAATTTACCTTCTACTGCCACGGTGAATAAGACAGCTGAGGCACAGCAATACTCACATATCAGCTGGGCTGAAAACAAAGAAAATAAAGGTCAGTATAGAGCAGTATAGGGTGGACCCACCTGATCATCGGAGTGAACCGGTCACTCTCAGCTGATGGTCAGAGCTACTGGTTCGCCCAAACCAGTGTGAACGGCTGAATCCTACCCCTGGTGTTATCATAAAACAGGACCCTGATCTGGGGTGCTCACCATTGCAGCACTGGTCAAAAGGGCCCAGGAGAGATTATACTACCTGAGACTTCTCAGAAACAACAACTGAATGAAAAACTAGCAGGTGACCTTCTACTGCTACACCATAGAGTGTATCTTAACTTACTGCACCTGCAACAGCTTCTATCCCAGAGCAGTAACTATATTGAATTCTACTGTATGTTGTTGGTTAGTTGCAAAGTTGTGTCCGACCCATTGCAACCCCATGGGCACTGTCCTCAGGCCTTCCTGTCCTCTACAATCCTCTGGAGTCCATTAAGGTCACACTACACTAACTCTATATTGTATCAGGGGTTTTAAATTCAATTGTATAGAATGTGAAGGATGTGTGTTTTTGTTTTATTTTATAGTTTTTCTAGTTTTTATGTATGATGTACACTGAAAATGGCATTTAATTCCATTGTACAAAGTGCAATGACAATAAAGTAAACTAAACAGCCACCTGTTACGATGACCTTGTTTCCACAGGAAAACTTTTATTTTGACTGTAAGGTGAGCTACCTTCTCCCCCTTCCCTTCTTTCTTAGGCTTCGCGGGGAACTTTAAGGCAACACAAGATGGCTTCAGCCAGGTTCGCTTCAGAGTTGACACTATGCTTTTTTGCTTGTGTAGCTCCTTTTAGATACTTGATGATGCTATCAATTCTCTTATGGCCCAATTTGCCACTTTCTTCAACTGCCTTTTATAGAACTTTTTTCATCCAATTTCCTGATCAACACATGATGAATTTCATATAACAAACCTATTTTATTTGCCTGAATTCTGCTTGAAGAAGGATATACAGAACTGGTCCCAGTTCTTTAACTGGATATCACAATGAAAATGAAGTATAATTTAGAACCAAACTTGAACAGACTAAACGTGAATTTGCCTTAAAACAAAACAAACAAAACAAAGAGATTACCATATTTTTTCAGGACTATAAGATGCACCAGAGTATAAGATGCACCAAGATTTTGAAGAGGTAATTTTTTTTAAAAAAGTGTTGCCCCTCCCCGGCCCCTAGGAGCACTCTGCAGGCCCCCCCGAACCCTCTGCGTGTCCATTTTTGCAAAAAACAGGATGTTGGGGCTGGGTTTCATAAGGCCAAAATGTCTGTATTCAGTGTATAAGATGCACCATATTTTCACCTCTTTTTGGGGATAAAATGGTGTGTCTTATACTCCAAAAAATATGGTACATTGCTGTCACATAAGAGTATACCATCAATTGCACTCCAAGATTTTTTCCACAAATATTATGATCAAGCCAGACTGATCATATTCCCAAGCATTTTATTTCTTGCCTTTATCTCTATAAATTTTCACTGTTCTTTGCATCTATTTCCCCAAATATATCATGCATGTTTAGTTTTATTTTTGACCTTTCAGAGCATTAGCAATCCCAAGCAATTTTGTGATACAATCAATAGACACTGATTATCTCCACTTTTGCAACCAAATAATTAGTAAAAATGTTAGAAAAATCCACGGACTAGCCCTTTGACATTTCACTTAATATCTCATTTAAGGCTGATGAGTAGCTACAATTTTAGAGTCAAATATATACACACTCAAGATTAATTTTTACCCACACTTAACTACTTTTCTTATTCAGAATGTCACAGGATACTTTGTCAAATGCTTTGCTGAACTTGATTGCTTTATATCTACTCCAGAATATTTATAAATGTATATACAATGTCATACTGAGTTTCTAATTTCTGTTTTGTTTGCTTTTTTTCTGAAGATAGGGGCATTTTACAAGGTCCAATCATCTGTTACTTTGCCTAGTTCCAGTTGCTCTCCAGTAGGATATGTTCAGATTCAGCAATGCCATCAGAAAGTTTCATAGTATCGAGATGCAACTCATCTAGCATTCAAACTAACCCCTTTGTTCTGTTCTTCAGAATGGCTAGTGGAATAGAGGGAAGACTGAACCAGAATCCATGTACAATTAGTTAATATTTGTTCATAAGTTGTTCAAGCCATAGACTGAATGCAATTCTACTTATCAATGCAAGCACTTCTTTAACACTTATCAAAGTTGCATTGTTAAAACCCCATTGAGATAAACCTCATAATGAATTTTACTGGCCTCTATCTAAAGACAGCTTTTTCCATAACAATATCTCCTACTCTGTATAATGAGGATGTTGCATTCTAGGGATGTTGCAAGTATCTGTAATATATGATGATTTTTTTAAAGTCAAAGTGGTATACAAATGCTGGAAATAATGTGGGAATAACTAGCATTCATTTATTGTAAAGTCTTGGCTTAAAAAAAAACAATAAAAGAAAATAGTTTTCAACATGAAAATATGGACTATGACTATGAAAATAATCTATTACTATTGTTGTATGTACACTGAGAACTTATGCACCGGAAGACAAATTCCTTGTGTGCCTAATCACACTGGCCAATAAGAATTTTCTTCTATCTATTCTAAAGAAGAATGGACTTAGAAAAAGTCTAAAATCCTGCATTTCACACAAAGTGCTAATTTCATAAATTTGGTAAAGTCCTCTAAACTCCTGGGAATTTGGTTTTGGTCTGTCTGTCTGTCTGTCCGTCCGTCCGTCCGTCCGTCCATCCATCCATCCATCCATCCATCCATCCATCCATCCATCCATGTACCTATCTATCTATCATTATCTATATCCTTGTCCTAAATCTATTTCCTTAGAAATATGCTCTAGTAATTGCAACTGGAGTTTAGCCATGCCAGGGAAAATATGTTATTACTATGAAAATTGCAAGTAAATGTTAATATTAAAATTACTTTAAAAACAAAAACCCCACCCATCTTAGAAGTGCACAAAGAAATGCAACTTGTTTGCTGTAGTATGTTGACAATATCCATTAACTGAGGTCCTAGGCCCATGATAAGTTATGCTGTATTTTTTTCATATGAAATTTTGAGTATCGATTGAATAAAGCAAGTGTATATAAATCACTGCAATGAGTGCTGTGAAGAGCTGTTGGCCATTTAATTAATTTTAATCCAATAGGTGTTTGCCCTTCTCCTTTCATCTCATTCCTTATACTGACTTCCTTGAAGACTCTGCGGAATACTGAGGGCCAAGTTTGTCAAGTAGAGCTAAGTCTCTTTAAAAAAAAGAAACAACATGCCATTAGCTGATTATTTGAAAGGGGTGACAGAAATATCAATTTTTGTGGCAATTGCCCTATCAGTCCCATATTACTATATTAATGTTGCTTCACTGTGATCTTGTCACGAGAGTCAATTGTCACTGCCATATATGCAGTGATGCAATGATTATGAATGGAGGAAAGAGTCTGCCTTAGATGAAAGAGGAGACCTGGAGTTAGCAGACTAGTTCTTCTGGCAAGAAGAGATGAAGCAGCTGATATTTGTTCTGTTGTGCAGACCTGCAGTTCATATTGATTAAGCTTGGCAAGCAAAGGCAAGGATATGTGACCTTCTAAAGCTGAGCAGCAAACATCTTACTTCAGTGCAAATAAGAACGAGTGTCTAGAAAAGACATGCTTTGTATTCTTAATGTGTTGGCCAAACTGCCTTAAACTTTAATTTGAGTTTACCAGTTATTTTAATAGGACAAAAGCCTCAGTACGCATTAGAATAAGCCAAGCATGTCTCATTAAAGCAGCAATCTCGGAAAATTGTGCAATGTCTTTGAAGTCTGACCCTGGCTGTTTGCACACACATACACATTTAGGCAAAAATCATATTTCTTTTGGGACTACCAAGAACATGCAGACAGACAGGATCAATCTTTTAATATTAAAGTAATTTCAATATAAAATACAAATGGTAACAAAAAATGAGAAAGGGAAAGGGAAAATAGAGATGAGATCATTATATCATTATATCAATTATTATCAATTATCTAATTATCAGAACCTAACATGAAATCCAGAAGTGGTTTCCAAATGGAAACAAAACTAAATAAATTCTTTTCTTCAATTACAACAGCTAATTTTGCCATGTATGCCAACTCCATCATCTTTATCACCCATTCTTTCATTGTGGGAATCAGTGTGTCTTTCCATCTTTGTGCATGTACATCAACATATATAATGATTTTTGTTTAAGCTCTTTAGCTATCAAAGCTAAAAAGTTCTTTGTCCTATGGGAATAGAAGAATAGGTGCAAACATTGAGTCTTATTTTTTTTTTTTATAAATAACTTTTGAATTTTTTACTTGGCAGTCACTAGAATTTGCTGTTACTAGCTTTCTTCAAATAGTTTAAATTATTATAGATCTGTGTTTGTGAAGCAGGGCTTCCAGTAGGAGAAGCTTTGATTTTGTAGTAACTGTGAGAGAGATCCTGGAGTCCTAGTGGACAACAACTTAAATATGAGCCAGCAGTGTGCAGCCGCTGCCAAAAAATCCAACATAGTTCTAGGCTGCATAAACAGAGGGACAGACTCAAGATCACACAAAGTGTTAATACCATTTTATAATGCCTTGGTAAGGTCACACTTGAAATAATGCATTCAGTTTTGGTTGCCACGATGTAAAAAAGATGTTGAGACTCTAGAAAGAGTGCAGAGAAGAGCAATAAAGCTGATTAGGGGACTGGAAGCTGAAACATATGAAGAACGGTTGCAGGAACTGGGTATGTCTAGTTTAATGAAAAGAAGGACTAGGGGAGACATGATAGCAGTGTTCCAATATCTCAGGGGTTACCACAAAGAAGAGGGAGTCAAACTATTCTCCAAAGCACCTGAGGGTAGAACAAGAAGCAATGGGTGGAAACAAATCAAGGAGAGAAGCAACCTAGAACTAAGGCGAAATTTCCTGACAGTTAGAACAATTAATCAGTGGATCAACTTGCCTCCAGAAGTTGTGAACCATTTGTCTGAAATGTTGTAGGGTTTCCTGCCTAAACAGGGGGTTGGACTAGAAGATCTCCAAGGTCCCTTCCAACTCTGTTATTCTATATTATTTGATAAAATTGTTCATGGTTGAGAAATGAGGTTCTGGCATTTAGCTTAATTATAAGATAGGACCATATGCATAGGTGGGTATTTGTGTCTATGTGATGACTTTTATTCTACAATGACCTTTCCAGCAATTTGCAACTCTCACTTTCAATTAAATCCCAATACATCATGATAAGTCCTTCCTTGGATTTTGTCACATCAAATATGAGCGGTCAGGGAAGGTTGCTTAACAAAGAAATGAAAATGGATGACTAATTCTTACATAAAAACAAAAGCTTTTTATGTACACATCAACATTTTCCTTTAATTTCACGGATACATATCAAATGCAATTTTAAAATTTTTAATGGGGATCATTTTCCTTTCTGTGTAAATGAGATTGAGTAGATCAGTTGTTCGTTTTTTAGCCTCCTGCAAATTTTAAAATATCAAGAAAATTATTTTTCTGTTTGCATAGAACACATCCATTTAATACATTTCCAGTTCAGATCTCAAATAATCACATATTCTCTTTGTAAAGCTTTCAAAAAATCAAAACAATATAGATTTGCCATGGTTTCAGGTTACATTGTTACAGTCTCCGGCAAATTGGCATTGGGTAGTTTTATTGAAATTATATTTTGCTATATTTAATTGATGTGGTGTGAAATACTTTTCTTATGTATCTTGAGCCGACATCTGGATATTTTTTAAAAAGTTACACATTGTAATGAAAAAAAAAGTATTGTTTCCTTTCATTATGCAATTTTGAAAAGTTAGCTGCTAATCCTAATTTATGCTTCTTACTTTTTACAATTGTCTGCCTGAAGTCAAAAGAATTGCTACTATTTATTCATTACATAAGCTTTTCCCCCTGGTTTTCTATTTTTAATTTTTTAGGAATGACAATGAAGAAAAGTGATGGTAAGCAAGTGAAATGATTTGAACCCAACCCTCCTTTCAAAAGCTGAAAAGAAGGGAAAAAAATAACACTGAAGGATTATTTGTTCTTCTGTGTTTTTTAGCAGTTACGCAAACACAGCTGAAATTGCACAAGATTATATGATCTGTGGAACTGCTCTAAGCAGTATCCATGGTGACAAGTTGAGGGAAAGGAAATGGGAAAATATTATTAGACTGCAAAATGGTTATATTAAAATCAGTAGCATGGCCATTAAATAGGGAAAAATCATTTGTAAACTTTTTCTTTTGATATAGAACACAAATGCAGAAATATAAACATTGCTAAGGAAGTGCAATAATTTGGAGATTGAAAATCATTTAATAACCTGGGCTTTTTCAGGAAAAAAATCCTACCTCATAATTAAAATCCATCCAAGTTGTTCAGTTAGAAAAATATTTTTGTCTAGAAATTATTTTTACTTTGAAACTAATGGTTCATAAGAGAGAATAAGCCTGGGACAGAAAGATCAAATTTCAGACTTAAGTCTTACACTGGGGATGGTAAAAGTGAATTGTAATCAATCAATAGATAGATTGATTGATTACAAGTCAATAGATTTGTGATTTGCTATTTTCTACTGTTGGTTCTCAGACATCTGCCTGATTGCATGGATGTATGTGTAAGTTTAATTTATTTGAGAATGTATTTCATATCTTCCATCCAGGAGATCACTGCATTGTTTATAATGGTAGTACATTTCTGACAGTTAGATGATGGTGGGATTCAGCCAGTTTGCACCTATCTGGGAGAACCAGTTGTTAACTTTCTAAGCTGTTCGGAGAACCCGTTGTTGGAGGAAATCTCATTTTGTTTTTTTCCATTTTACAGGACTAATCCTCTAAGGAAGGCGGGAAGGAAACATTCTGGTGTTTTTTCTAGCTAATATTTATTGCCCTGGCTACAGAAACTGCCTCTCGGTAACCCTTATTACATTGTAACAGCTAAGGCAAAGTGCCCATCAACCTGAGTGACGTTGAGTTGGCCACGCCCACATCATCACATGATCACCGAGCCACACCTTCCCAGCTGGTCATCAGGACAGAGAACCAGTTGTTAAAATATTTGAAGCCCACCACTGGGGCCTAGGCAACAGGCCTTTTCTGACATGGTGTCCTTATGTGGAAGTTTCTCTCATTCTCTGAGGAGAGGTTTCTCCTCAGTTTCTGTAAGGCCCCTTAACATTTGGTTATGTCATCAGGCTGGGAAATACAAGGGGGAACTTCTATGATGGCTGCTTTATTATCAACATCTTTTTCTGTTGTTTCCTTATTTGTTCGTTTTTTGTACTTTTTAATTTTTTATAATTAATATTGATGCATGGTTTATGTACTTATTTACACTTTTATCTTTGTTGTATGTGACCCCGAGCTGTTGGTGAGATGTGCAGCTGTCTAAATTTGATATATACACAATGTTCCCGCCACTTGTGTTTCTCACCACAACCCTGTGCTATAATTGACTCACTTAAATGTTGCATTTAATGTGACCCTCTAGAATGACAAATGAACTTGCATGGTTCTAGTCACAATTAGGTCAACACATTGCCCTGATTATAAACAATGGCTTACAAACCACAATAGTTGAGTTCACACAATAAATCACAAACAATTTGCTACCCTACTTCTAGATAGAAAATTGACTCGTTCATTTTTAATAGCTTTGTAAAATTTTAAAATAAGGAGATAAAAATCAATGATAACTAATAATTGAAATAGAAGAGAGAAACAATAGAGAGCAAAAGATTTAGAACAAAGTCAAAACTTCCAATTCTCTTTTATAACATATATAAATAAATATAACTATTTTAAGTTTACAACATTTTTTATTAACTAGTTTTTTTCTAATCATCAATCCATTGATCATAATTTCATTTTTTTCTGTTCTGTTTCAACTCAGCCAGTTTCATTAACTTCACCAACCATTCTTTCATTGTAGGTAATGTCAAATCTTTCCTCCATTGTGTAGATGAAAATTTTGCTTTTCTTATCATATAGAAAACCAACATTTCATAGGATTTTTCAGCTGTTTTGCCATCAGTCCCAAAAGAAATATTTCAGGTTTCAATTACATAGTCTTTGGAATCTTCTGAATCAATGTATGCATTTGGATTCAAATTGTTTAGCTTTTCTTACATGCGCACTGAGCAAAGTAAAAAATCCCTCTGTTGTTCACATTTCCAACATAGGGTTAATATACCTTGGCTTGTATGTTTTACACAATTTTCTGGCGACAAATGCCAATGATAAACATATTGTAAAAATTCTCTATAACATAGCACAATGTAAATGTCATCCTTTTTCATCCACATATTCTTTCATTGTGCCATTTGCATAGTGGTTTAGCCCATGTTATCATACATTCTTTCAATGGCTCATTTTCTGTTTCAAATTTCAGAAAATTTTAGCAATAACATATGCATCATTCAGCATAGCTCTATTTCAAACTCAAGCATAACTATATTCAAAACACAAAGTCTTTTCATCTATTTAGAATCTTTTTAGTAAGCGTACATAGGAAAATTGTTTATATATGTTCTTTTGATATCAAAACATCTCTTGATTTTATTTTAAGATATCCCCAGAAGAATACAAATATATCACTGTAGGTTAACTATTTATATTTAGTTATTATTTCCATTTTGTATTATGCTTCTTGTGGTGACAGCCATTAAGGTATTTTTAGACATAACTTATTATTTAGATATTTTCCATATGTTCAGTTTGACACATCTGATAAAATTATTTTAAAAATCTACCTTAACTTTAGCTTTGTCATACCATAAATAGCCATGCCACCCAACTCTCATATCATGCCCTTCTAGTTCCAATCAGCTTCAAATTCTCAGAATTATGCAGTTTATCCAAATTAGAAAACAAGCTGCAAAATACAATTTCTAATCAAGTAGACTTAAATTTCCTCTTTCCTTAGTATATCTTTTAACATCTTGTACTTAACTATATTTTTTACTACTTTACCTCACAAATTTATATATTTGACAACTGATGTATAAATAATACATCAGTTGTCAAAATAGATAATGTTTGAAACAAAAATAGCATTGTAGGTAAAACATTTATCTTGATCACCAAAATTCTCCCTAACAATGACAGTTGCAATTTTCTCCACTTTCACATATCTTTTTTAACTTCATTCCACATCTTAACATAATTGTTTTGATACAGCATTCAAGTCATAGTTGTTAGGTTAATGTCAAGTATTTTTATCTTTATCAAAACCCATTAATTTTGTTAAAATAAGAGCTCTTTTTGACAGTGCTCCCATCTTGGTTGTGCAAACCTGGTAGTTTTGTTTTGTTTTTATGGTTACTTAAAACTTTCTTAAAGTTACTTACAACCCTTTGAGGTTCTCAATTCATAGTTTGAGAAATGCTGTAGTAAGATGAAATACTCAGTAAGTTTAATTCAAAATGTTGGTTATTCTTTAGTACTATATGATACACTACTAGTTTACTTTACTTTATTGTCATGGCAAACTCATACAATGAAATTAAACCCAACCCTAAGTTATATAAAAATATTTATTTTGAACTCCCTATCCCAGGGGTCGGCAAACTTAATCACTCAAAGAGCCATTTGGACCTGTTTTCCACAGAAAAGAAAACACTGGGAGCCACAAAGGTCCTAACTGGAAGCCTCCTATTCAATTCTGAAGCTGACCGGAAGTTCAGTTCCCTCACCATAGAGTATCCTCCTAGTGTGGCATACGTTTTCCTCTACCTGTCATAACCAATTGTGGAGACAACTGGAAAACCCTCCTTTGCCATAGAGTCTTCTCCTGGTGCACTGTGCTTCTCTCCCCATCCCCCACTGGAAGCTCCTCTCAAAATTGTGGCCCCGACCGGTGACGGAGCCACAGCAGAGGGAGGAAAGAGCCACATGCGGCTCCAGAGCAGCAGTTTTCTGACCCCTGCCCTCTCCAGTAACCAAATTGCACCTGTATGAAATTAGGGGAGTGTGAATTTAAGAGTATGATTTTCCTGTTGTGCCCCCCATAACTTAAGATTTCCCTTCCTCCTGGACATTTCTTTCTAACAAACCTATTTCAGCATACTTTAAATTCAGTGTGATAGTTTAGTGGTGGCCATCTTAGACTTGGATTAGGAGTTACTAAAGTCACACACAAAAATTGTCCCTCCCTTCTATGTTTCACTCTGTTGTACGCCTTGAGTTGTGGCATCTGGTTAAAATAATTCAAATAAATTAAAAATGATAAATCAGTTAGTTTAATGGCTTTAGTGTGTGAACTTCAATTATGTCTCGCTCTTATTCCAGGACTAAAACCACTATAACAAAGTTGCTGGATATCAGCATTTGGGCTGTTCAAAAAATGCTTATTACTGTATGTTTAATGCTTATTAAATGAGTTAAAGACATCTTGCTAATTGGCATTTATTATAAATAAATGTGAAATATGTTAACATTATTAGAGACAGTCATCTCTACCAGAATACCTTAATTAAAAGTCTAGTTTGAACAAAGCCAATGATTTGGAGTCAGCTTTTATTCACAGTTCTGCATATGAAGCACCATTATAAACCTATGGCCACTTTACATTTTTCAACCTGGCAATAAAAGCAGGATAGCCAAAAACGAAGGGAAATACTGAAGTAAGAAAGCAAAACAATCTTAAATAGTGGACTTTTGATAGCTCATTTCCCCCTTTCTTTCTATTATCTCTTGCCACTACTCACAACAAGTACTTGTCAATTTCCTGAAATATTGGAGATTTTTCTTCAATTTATGTAAATTATTATTATTATTTTAAACCAAGTCTTTATTCTGTATTTTAAAACTCATATTCAAGTGGTCTATACTTGCCTTGCTGTGTGATATCTCATATGTAAGGAAGAGATTCCTGCTTGGATTTACTCAAAACTTCTATGATGAATATATACAATCAGTTTTGTCATTGCTGCATGTCCCATTCTTGTATTGTCCTTTCATTCTTCCATTCTAAAAACCAATCCTTTATCCACATATTTAAGAACAATTTCTTTTGAATAACTGAGACTTATTTCTGAGAAGGCATGAATAGGACTACAATTTATTTTTTAATGGATATACTTTGTTGTGATAGCTAGTCTATAGAATAAAGGTAAAGGTTCCCCTCAAACGTATGTGCTAGTGGTTCCCAACTCTAGTGGGCGGTTCTCATCTCTGTTTCAAAGATGAAGAGCCAGCGCTGTCCGAAGACATCTCTGTGGTCATGTGGCTGGCATG
The DNA here is from genome assembly GCF_009769535.1 of Thamnophis elegans. Classification (NCBI taxonomy): domain Eukaryota; kingdom Metazoa; phylum Chordata; class Lepidosauria; order Squamata; family Natricidae; genus Thamnophis; species Thamnophis elegans. The sequence goes on from NC_045547.1 coordinate 67,351,128, forward strand.
ACTAAATGTCGAAAGCACATGGAATGCTGTTACCTACCCACCAAAGGTGGTTCCTATTTTTCAACTTGCATTTTTACATGCTTTCGAACTGCTAGGTTGGCAGAAGCTGGAACAAGTAATGGGAGCTCACTCAGTTACATGGCGCTAGGGATTCAAACAGCCAAACTGCCAACCTTTCTGATTGACAAGCTCAGCGTCTTAGCCGCTGAGTCACCACATCCCTTAGTCTATAGAATATAACACAGGAAAAGGATGGCTGTATGAGTGCTGTATTGAAAATTTATTCATTTTGGCTTCTTTTCTTTTTCTCCTCCAAAAAATTATTTACTTAGAGGCTTTTAAAATGGCGCCGAGCAGGCTGGTTTCTCCGGTAATAATGAACACTTTTTGTTAATCCTCACAAGAATTCACAAGAATTCAAAACAAAAGAGATTGCTTATCATATGTTTTGGTTTCACAATAGGCCAGCAGAAGCTTTTTAATTAGCTTTATTTCTACAAGAATGTTACTCCTTCATTAACTTTGCTTATCTGGAAGTTAAATGGTGATGAATCTGCTGAACGGTCCTGTTACAATGTTTACTCACTGAAAGTTTTGCCAAGCCTTAACTTCAAAATAAAAGGGGAACCCAGCCTTTTTACTTAAAGCTGCATACTCAGGCAATAGAGTTTTATTAACTGCAGGCAGATAAATTTTGAAATGGCTTCAAAACCAAATATTAACTTGAAGTTGTAAATTTTTTTCTTATTACTATTCAAAATACCAGCTTCAATTTTGTAAAAGGCTTTCTTATCCAGCTGCGTTACAAGATGGCGATTTTATAGCTTCTGCGTTTGATATATGACACACTCAATCAGTTCTATTCTCCTGAAGACTTCTCCTTATTAACTGTTAAAAGTCTATAAATAGTATCCCATTTAAAACCGAGGGGAGCAGAGACTTTGTTTGTTTGTGCGTTTTTTTATAATGGCTCCCAAATCGAAGCAGTCTAAGCGTTTCCTTAATAATACATCTCAAGAAATTGTTACAAAATCGCTGCCCTTGCCTCCCACGCCCTCTACTGGAGATCTCTTAACGCAAGAATTTCTTTTTGAAACCCTTAAAGAGTTCAGACAGGAAATTAAACAACTTTTATCGGACTTATATGAAACTGGACGCCAAGATTGCTCAAACAAGGGAAGATACGATCAGAGTTATGACTGTTATGACAGGCTATGTTTCTGAAATGGAGGACAAATTGGAACTTTTGGAAAAAACTAATTCTAATTTGACATCTAAAATTCAAACATTACAACAGGAAGTTGAAAATGCTCAAAAACAACTCGTTATGATAAATTACAATAAGACTGCGTTTGCAATAAGAGTCAGAGGATTGCGTGAAAAGGAACAGGAGAATTTGAAACAGACCTTTTTTGAAGCTTTCAGACGTTCGGTGGGAAGTCCAGGATTTAACTTTGATTGGCAGATTCAAAAAATTTATCGCCAGAACTCGTGTGTAGCAAAACAACGACAGCTTCCGAGGGACATAATTATATATTTCACCACAAGAGAATCCAGAAATGCGATAATACAGAAGTCCTACAATAACAGGCTGCGAATCGATGGACAGGACTTGATTGTTTTTAAAGAAATACCATCTCAAATATTAAGAGCAAGGAGAGATTACACTTTCTTAACTGAAAAACTCAGAGATTCTCAGATACAATATAAATGGGAAGTGCCATCTGGTATCACAGTCACATCTGAGAACCAAAAATATCGTCTCAATTCTGTTCGCGAAGCCCGAGATTTTTACTACAAAACTCTGAAGGCGGGACTTCCTGACTCACCCGGACTTGGAGAAAGACAAGGAGAAGGAGAAGATAAGCAGCGGGACACGTGGCTACAAGGCGGAGGGTGTTGCTTTCCCTTTCCGGAAGGGCAGAAGAGTAAAGAATAAAGATCCAGCTATGCCTTTAAAATACTTCTTAAATTTTTAATTTGAATAAAATTTCAGGACTCCTGTCTGGTATAAAATGACAAAGCTGTATACCGATGAAGAGATATTGAGACTGAAAGAAGCGGTGCTGAATTTGGACATATTGTATGGGACTTATATAAGACTTGTTTGAATCTTAATTTAAACTGCGCATGATCTATTCTTTGGGGCGAGGAGAACGGAGATCATAGTTTTCTTGGATTGTGGTTTGGGATGAATGGAGTCGGGTGCGTGGGGTAGATGGAAGGGTAGTGAAAGTTCAATTAGATTATCTTGATCCAGAATGTAAGCTGATTTTTGTATAAATTGTTATTTGAATACAAGGTTAAGAAAGATTATCTGGAGAGTCTACACGAGGGTGGAGTAAATATGAGAGGAGCAATGGATGAGGATAAAATATATATGCGGACACGGGTAAAGGCAGGATGGGAGGTATAGAATTTATATGCGGAAGCAGGTAAAGACATTGTATAAGATTTTAAAATAATGAGAAGCTGAGTTTAATGTTAGAGAGTATATTGACTTCTCTTTCTTGGGGGGGGTGTTCCCCCCCCCTTTTTTTTTTTTATTATTCTTTTCTTTTTTGTTCTTTATTTTTTATTATTTTTTATTATTTTGTAACTTCTAATCTATTTGGTTTCAATATACTCCAGACTTTGCTTGATAAAGAACGATGCCGAGAATGGGACCTGGGAAGTCGGAAGGGGGTCAGGGAGGGGGGTTCAGGGGTGGGTGGGGGGGAGGGTGGAAGTATAGACTCAATTTTCAGAACAATGAATGCACTTGGATACTGTTGTTTTTTTTTCTTTTTTTCTTTTCTTCTTTCTTTTCCTTTTTTTTTTTCTTTTGTTTTAGTACAAAACAAATAGACCAATGAATACTAGAAATACACCGAAGCGAGGTGTAGAGGGAAAGAAGAGGGGGGAATTAAGAGGGAGTGAGAAGGGAATGTAAGGAGGGTGAGATGGTGGGAAGGGAGAAAGGAATGGCTGAGGGGGAGGGGAAGTAGAAGGGGGATTGTTGGAAGGGAGAAATGAAAGTTGGAGGGGTAGAAGGAAGGGTGTATGTAGGATAGAAGTGTTATGAGTTGTTTATTGCTTCTTTTTTTTTAACTGCACAGTATTTAAGTGATTGTATAAAGGAAAATGAAAATGTAATAAAAGAATCTTTGATGAGATACAGATAAGAGTAATTAAAATCAAGTATATCATTGTTGTAATCTGGTAAAAGTAGAATAAAATTGCTGATGACCTAAAAAAAAAATTATTCTGCATGTATTAATCCATTCCTATTTCATTGAGAAATATATATGTTTGTTATTAAATTGGTAAATTCTCAGTGGTGGAATGTGGTGGTCTTGAACTTACTTTTACTTTACTTTTGCTTCTAAAAAAAATTCTATTAAGCAGTGAGTTCCCAACTTCAATTGCATTCCAAAGGAGGGGATTATGCACAAACTCATATTAGAAAAAATGAAATGAAATAAAAAAAGTCTAGAAGGTGATGATAGTAGGGTAAGAAAATATATTTTTGCCCCTGACATTTTTAGAACAGTAAGGTATGATCATAAATACTATTAAAACATTCCAAAGAATTACTTAAGCTTTCTGAGAATAAGGTAGAAAAACAGAAGCCTTTATTTGTATTTGCAGGGAAGGCAGTTTTTAGAATAGAATAAAATAACAAAGTTGGAAGGGACCTTGAAGGTCTTCTAGTCCAACCCCCTGCTTAGGTAGGAAACCCTATACCTCTTCAGACAAATGGATATCCAACATATTCTTAAAAACGTCCAGTGTTGGAGCATTCACAACTTCTGGAGGCAAGTTGTCCCACTGATTAATTGTTCTAACTGTCAGGAAATTTCTCCTCAGTTCTAGGTTGCTTCTCTCCTTGATTAGTTTCCACCCATTGCTTCTTGTTCCACCCTCAGGTCCTTTGGAGAATAGCTTGACCCTCTTCTTTGTGGCAACTCCTGAGATATCAAACACTGCTATTATGTCACCCCTAGTCCTTCTTTTCATGAAACTAGACATATTTAGTATAAGAAGAACACATTTTGAAGAAAAATGTGACTTTAATGCTTTAATATGTAATAATTAATGCTTTATATTTATCTACAACCTAAATAGGCTGTCAAAAATGCTGCTTCTCCACAAGTAGAGAAACTAGGAGCTTTTTGTGAGAAATTAATAAGTGGCAGCTGTGCACTTTGATTCTCTGAGATTTGTGGGTTGGCTTGAAGTTTCATAATGGACAGGAACGGTCTCACTAATTAATAGGTTTTCCCATTGCAGGCATCATTTTAGAAAAGAAATGACAGATGTATCTTCTAACAGCTGGATATAACTATGAACTCCATCAAGGAGGTTTCCAGGGGTTATTGAGGGATAGTGGAAGCCAAAATATTTCCCTCTACTTTTCCTGCTACCCATGCATCTGAAGGGAAGAGTAACAACACTTCATGAATCACCACAAATTAATTGTCAAACAATCACAGTAGATTAATGTCTGAGTCTGAATTAAAACATTTAGCAAGTGGTAGGTGGTTTCACCTGAAAAGAGACTACTTATTTCCAACCAAGGAAATTAAACTAATTAGGAGGAATAGCAGCTTTTCATCAGCATGTCCAAAACTGTGAGTGCTATTGTACAGACCATTTTTAAAGGGATTTTTCACTATAGATATAGTTGGCTTAGCATCTCTACCATACAAGGATTTCATAAGTATATTCACATATACAGCAGTGGTGGGATTCAATTTTTTTTTACTACCAGTTCTGTAGGTGTGGCTTAGTGGGCATAGCTGGGGAAGGGTACTGCAAAATCTTCATTTCCACCCCACTCCTGGGGGAAGGATACTGTAAAGTCCCCATTCCCACCCCACCCCACTAACCTGCTGTCCAGCTCCATTCTGTGCAGGGCAACAAAAGAAGACCCAGCCAATCAGCTGGGACTCGGGAGGCAGAGAATAGATGGGGTGGGGCCAGTCCGAGGTGGTATTTGCTGGTTCTCCAAACTACTCAAAATTTCTGCTACTGGTTTGCCCAGAACTGGTCAGAACCGGCTGAATACTACCTCTAATATACAGTATATATAAAGAACTTGGAAAAACAATGGGTACCTATTAATTGTGCTTGCTCAGCATACTAGGAATTATAATTCACTAACCTCTTGGATATGTTTCTTGATGCTCAATCCTTTCAAAAGAATAACTGAAGGGAACAAAGAAAGTATTTGGTGGACAAGATGGATTTTGTCTGCTAGTTATGAATATTGCTTTGTCAGTATTTCTATGTAAATACCTTTATATCTTCAGGTGAGAGTTTTCTACAGAACTTCATGCCACATCCTATGTAGAAATACTGGATCTGGCTTTTCTTGGGGGGGGGGTAAAGTATTGAAGAAGTTTGCAAATATTTGTAGATTTGAATAGAACAGAGAAGAAGAGAGTAACTACTACTTGCAAGAGACTTATCCAGCTGCAGTAAATTAAACGAATAGGATACTCAAAATATATTTTGTACAGTACATCACATTTGGTGTAATGCACACTATTGCTCCAAAACAATCACAACTACTTTTAGTTTTCTGCAAGTGTCATATTCCTGCATATACATATTCTGTTTCTCTTGTGTGCATGTCCTCATTTTATTTACATTTTATCTAATGAACTCTGTTTTATCTGGGATTCATTTTTGACATTGTTAAATCACATCTGAATTTGAGCCTTATCTTGTAGTCCTCTGGTTGAGTCTTCAGGTTCCCAACCAGTATAGACATTTCTGTTTATTTCTTACAAATAGTTTCAGCTGAGTTTTTTTTTTTAAAGAAATCACTGTGGACCTCAGAAGTGCCCATAGGATGCATGGGATAACCTTTTTCACTTTATTTTTATTTACAGGCCTACATATAAAAATATATGTATTTGTATCTATATCAACCAACAGGAATGATAGCCCATATAGTGTACAGGTAGTGCTTGCTTAGCAATCACAACTGGAACAGGCAACTCTGTTAAGCAATATAGTTGCTAAGCAAAACAAGATGGACTGATCATATCACTTCCTATTAGATGTCGCAAAAATGCTTTTTCAGGAGGCAACTGGATTTTCTTGGTTTTTTCTTTGAAGACATTTCACGTTTTATCCATGAAGCTTCGTTAGTTCTGATAGGATAGTGGAGAATAGAAGGATTTATATTCTTTGCAGACAGCTTGTTATTTGCATCCTTTTAGAGGATGGTTGAAGTACTTGGAGGTTTATCAGTGTTCCCAGGGTCTCTTGGTTCCTGTAGTCTGCAATTTTTCTCTGGAAATCCATTCCTATTCTCATACCATTCAAAGGGTGTCCATCCCAAATTGTACAGCTCTAACAGGATAGTAGAGAATGGAAGGATTTATATTCCTTGCAGACAGCTTGTCATTTGCATCCTTTTAGAGAGTCATTGAAGCACTTGGAGATTTATGAATGGTGTAGGAGTAGGAACGGTTTTCCAGAGAAAAAAACTTTTCCCATTAGATGTGTCACAGCATGTCATTAAGCAAGAGACATCCCATGACCACAACTTATGATATTATTGCTGACTTCCCCATTGACTTTGCTTGTTGGAAGCCAGTTGTGAAATGCACACCTGGTGATCACATGACTAGAAGATGCCGCAATAATCACAAATATCCATTGGTTGTGAAGTGCCCAAATGTTTAGCTTGTCACACATAGATGCTGCAATGGTAATAAGTGCAGGAAATATTCATAAAGATACTTTTCAATGCTCTCATAATTTTGAGTGGACACTCATTAAATCAGGGCTACCTGCAGTGCTAAGGTGTGAAGTAGACAGAGGACACTCAATTCTTATCTTGGCTCAGAAGTTGGCTGGATGATTGATCCAGTCGTTTTGTACCAATCATAGACTGGGAAGTCCAAAATAATCAACCCATATTAGATCAGCCTAGTAGATTACAGTCAAAGACATCAATAAAAAGGCCTCCATTTTTCTTTTAAAAAATCCAACACATATAGTTACAATTTTACAATTAGTATAATATCTGGAACAGATTCTACAAACTTCCCAGCACTTAAAAAAAACCCCAAAAACAATCACTTTTGTTCCAAACAGAACAATTTACAGTGTAGCATTGAAGCACAGACCATCTATTCATTGTAGCTGACCTGCACTGTTATTTAGGCTACAGCTTGTTCTATATATGGGTATTTTGGCACTAATTATAGAACAGATTGTGTGGGGATTTCTACGAGACTGCACTATGGCAATACAGATTAAGCAATTAACCTTGATGTCACTGTAATTATTAAGCTTTAGGAAAAGAACTAATTTCCCCACAGTATGTTCTGCTGAAATCAACTTTTTCTCTCTTTAAGTTGCCAAAATAGGGAACGCTAATGGAAAATTAAGTTTGCAATTTTTAATAAATCTGGAGGGTATACAGTTCTTTTTCAGTTTAGCAGTTTTGTTCATGTAATTCCGGTTAAGGCTTGACAAATTATATGTGGAGGGACCTTCCCCTTTATCTAGAATTACAGGAATGCCTTCATTTCCTGAAATATATTTAACAGCATGTGCTACTGAAGATACATGGAAATACTGGCCTTATATTGCTGTGCTTTAAGGAACTAGAAATAATACTTGCAGACTGCTTTTATTTTTTCCATGTTCAGACAGAGACCTTAATGCTATCATACTTCTGCTGCTATTTTTATAACCAAGGCAATTACCTTTACACTGTTGGTTACTATATCTCCATGTGATTTCAACATATTGTGCTCATGTATTTCTTACTTGGCCTATGTTTGGCTGCCTTGAACAGTAACATTGCTTCATACAGTCACTCTACATAGAAGAGAACCAGTGAAGAATCAAAAAGAGCTGAGCTGCTTTGATTGGTCACTTCATTTAGCAAACAGGAGATTTAGTACATATGGCTCATGCATTAAATTATTGGTTTTCTACAGGACTTCCAGGTGCTAGGGGAGCTATGTAAGGCTTCAGAGAGATGCTTTGGTATAAGGTGCTCCAGAGGAATTGCTCCATTTAAACAGATAAGCAAAGCAGATAAACAGGGGTGTCAAACTCATGACCTGTAGGCAGATGCATCATGTACTGGCCCCACCCCCCTGGTTTAGTGAAGGAGGGGGGGAGTCCTGATACGTCGTGTAACGCCGCAAGTTTGACAACTCTGAGATGAGCAAAGGAGATAAGTAGATGCTTCTGGGATCAGAGAGAGCCGAGGTGGCGCAGTGGGTAGAGTGCAGTACTGCAGGCCACTTCAGCTGACTGCTATCAGCAGTTCAGAGGTTCAAATCTCACCGGCTCAGGGTTGACTCAGCCTTCCATCCTTCCGAGGTGGGTAAAATGAGGACCCGGATTGTTGTTGGGGGCAATATGCTGACTCTGTAAACCGCTTAGAGAGGGCTGAAAGCCCTATGAAGCAGTATATAAAAAATCTGCTATTGCTATATATTATTGGGATCTTTTGAGGCAACCTACAGAAGACACTTGCCTTTAATTATTTTAAATACTTGTATGGCCACCCATCTTAAAGCATAGAACACAGAACTGATCATATATGAAGCCAAATACCACTCACGAATCCTGAAATCTCCAGAACTGTAAAGCCTACAAATCTGAAATTCGGCACTTATGTTCCTCTTGGCTTCTACGTGCTCGCTAAGAAAGGATTTTTCGAAATGACCATCAGATTATCAATATTTCTTATACACTATTATATTAACACATGTTGATGCTAAGAAGTTAGACGTTCTACTGCCCCTCCCCACCTGAAAAGAACTCTGTTCCAACTGCCAGTTGCCTTATGTTAGCATGCTCTGATGCTAAGGAGTTACACATTCTACATTAATTTTGAAGCTTTAAGTGTCAATGTATCTAGCCTGATCGTAACTACTCATTAATTTTCAAGCTTTAAGTATCAATTTATCAAGCCTGACCACATAGTTTAATAGCGAAGCACTGGTATTCAGCTAGTCATAATATAAAAACAATGTCCAAATAAAACTACAAACCAAGAAATAAAAACAATAGCCTAGTGTCATACCAAAACTTCCTTCTGTAGCCTCTTGCAACATCCCATCAGAGTGCTTGGGTAAAAAGCCAGCTCTTAATTTAATATTTCCAAAAGGTTCAAATAATAGAGACATGCTAGATCTTAAAAGAAATTGTGTCTTACACTATCTACAGGATGGGAATATTTAATGGAAGGTACCTGGAACATGTCTACTTTACCTGATCTGGTTGGACAGACAGGTACCTCAGGAATGGGAATCTCTTGCCTGGTCAAGATGAATCAAACTTGATGCTTTGCTTTAAACAATGAAGCAATGATGCTTCAGACAAAACATGCACTATTCCTGGATTAAATTGTTCCACATGAGAGTAACCTAATGAGGTGAATTGGACTCAGGTGATAAAAGGAAGGGTAAACTGGAGAGTGAATGAAAATTCTCCAGATCACCTAGATATAAGCCTCCTGAAGGGGAGAGGCTTCAGGAAGTGGCTTTGTTTTAAAGAAACCAAATTGTATTATCAACTTCTAAGAAAGAAGGAGACAAAGGATAGATGGATGCAGGGGTGAAATGCTATCAGTTCGGATAGGCACCCGGACCAGTAGCAAACATGCCAGCTGTTTGCCCAGCTAGTAGTTTAAAAATGTTGCTATTCCGGCAAACCATTTTTTCGACAATCAGCTGTGCCATACGATTTATATTAGCTAGAAAGCAGGATTTCCTGCTTTCTAGCTAATATAAATTGCATGACACAGCAGATTACCCCCCCCTTCACTTACCTTACTGTTTGCTTACTCGCTTGCCAGGCATGTTTGATAGCAGGCTCCGCCCACCCACCCAGACATCATTTTGATACTCTGCGCATGTGTGGAAGGTCCTGTGCATGCACGGAGGCACGCACTCACAAGTGGAATGGATGGGTGGGTGGATGGGTAGCTGGGTAGGTAGAGGTTATTCTGAAGAGAATGTGAATCTATTTTATGATTTGTTTTTTTGAAATAAGTATGAGTCAATATAGATAAACTCTTGGGTTATGTAGTATAGGCTACTTTCAGCATAAACCCAGTAAAACATCTAGTATAATAAGTAGCAATCAGGTAAAGAGAAAAAGTATTCTATGACCTACAGAATCTCCTTTCCTATACAAGGAAAGTTAGAGAATAATATTAAGTTCTTCAAGGTAAGGCGATGGCTTAAAGTAAATTTATATAGCAATTTTCAGCTTGAGAGACATACTTAGTCACTGACCTATTAGGGCTGCATTGTGGGAGCTGGATGGGTGACCCATAGCAAAAAGAAAAAACAACCCTATACTAATTAAATTGCATAGCAATACAATAAAATACATATAATTGAAATAGAGGATTGGTTGAGAATAGAAAAAAGGCCTGGTTGCATAAAGCTTTGCAAAAAAAATGAAAATCCAAAAGAAGAAAAGTGAAAAATCTAAATTTCAGAATGAGTTGAAGTTAACAAAGTTTCCTGTGAATATTGAAAAAGCAGAAATGTTTAATTCCTCTTTAGGCTCATATTTTCTAAACAGGGAATATACAGTAATGGCAAAGAGCTGCTGATAGGAGCAGAGGTCCAATTCTACCATGGTAGAAATATCTTGATTTTAAAATGTATTCAAATCTCCAGAGTCAAATGGATTGTAACTAAAAAATGTTTTGCTGATCCTCTGGCTGGAACTGTATCTATTATACATTATATTTCAAGAATTCAAGATGTTGAATGATGAGGGTTTTAGGGAGGAAAAAAACACCTGTTTCATGCTGGGAAAGTAGAAAGTATGACAAAGAAACCTCAAGTAATCCCAAGTAAATTTTATTGGAAGTTTTCAAGTTTCTGGTATTGCGTCCTATAAACATAAGGTAGCATTGCTTTAGCCTTGTGCTGTCTTGTTTCCTGATCTAATCTATGTTGAAGGGCTAATATTATTTTGAAAAATATAGTGTTCAGTACCTTCCAGAAGGCCAACCTGTAGGAAGGAATACATTCTAGAGTGAGAGCAGTGGTTTAGGGTTCTTCCAGATCATCTCGTACAAATGGAACACTTAAAGGTACCTGTTTAAGAACTGATGAATGTAATCTAGTTTTGTTTTCCTAGTTCAAAGTCATCTTCAAAGGCCATCTAAATAAACAATCCTATGAAGATTTTAGCAGAGCAGGACTGAAGATAACCCATCTATCTTTACAAGGAACAATCACGGCTCTTCAATGCCTAGATATGGTTGCTTAGGGAACATCCTTTGCACACTGTGCTGCAACAATACTTGGAAAGCCCAATTCCATATTCACATCTTTACAGAATATGGAGAAGCCCCTGTGTATTAGAAACAATGTGATCTTAGAAGGACATTGCTCATCAATTCTGCCTGCCTATCAACCACCCACCCACCCATCTATCCAGGGGTGGGCTTCAAAAATTTTAGCAAGGGGTTCTCTGCCCAGTTTCTGGGCGGGGGACATGGTGGGCAGGGCCTAGTCGGCCTCCTGCACCACAACAGAGGGGCATTTTTGCCCTCCCCAGGCTACAGAGGCTTTCCTTAAGCCCCGGGGAGGATGGAAAAAAGCCTCCCCAGGCTCCGGGGGCTCTCTGGAGGCTGGAAAAGTGCTCATTTCTGACCTTCCCAACTTCTGGTAGGCCCATTTTTCACCCTCCCCTAGGCTCCGCACACACCCTGCACTTACCTGCATCCAAAACAGGCCATGTGGGGACTCCTGGGAGGGGGTAAGTGGGTAGGTGGGCCTACCAGGAGTGGCATTTGTGGGTTCTCCGAACTGCACAGAATCTTAGCTAGAGGTTCTCTAAATCCCTGCAAACCCCCAGCAGCCCACCTACATCCATCCATCCATCCATATCATATCTATCTATCTATCTATCTATCTATCTATCTATCTATCTATCTATCTATCTATCAATCATCTATCTATCTATCTATCTATCTATCTATCTATCTATCATCTATCTATCTATCTATCTATCTATCTATCTATCTATCTATCATCTATCTATCTATCTATCTATCTATCTATCTATCATCTATCTATCTATCTACCTTATTTTTCAGAGTATAAGACACAGCAAGGTTTTGAAGAGGAAAATTTGTTTTAAAAAACTTTTGCACTCTGCAAACATCCCAAAAACGGCCCGCTTTTTGCAAAAACAGGACTTGTTTTTTTGCAAAAACAGGACCTTTTTTCTTTTCTTTTTTCCAAAATAAGGGCATGAAGAGCCCTTAGGAGGCTTTTAGAGTGCTCGGGGGAGGGCAAAAATGAGCAAAAAGCAGCCCGTTTTTTTGTCAAAATGGACCCGTTTTTTGTCAAAAAAAAGGCCATGGATAGCTTTTAGGAAGCTTATAGAGTGCTGCTGGGGGGGGGGGGGGGAATGGGCCTTTCCCAGCCCACAGGCTCTCTGAAAGCCTTCTAAAAGCTATGCATGGCCATTTTGGTAAAGGGTGTAGTGTTTTGGGAGGCAAAAAATGCTGTAGTCAATGTATGAATATGCACCCAGATTTTCAACCTGTTTTTTGAGAGAAAAAGGTGCATCTTATACTCCAAAAATATGGTATCTAACTATCTATCTATCTATCTATCTATCTATCTATCTATCTATCTATCTATCTATCTCTATCTATCATGCCTGGTCTCCTGATTTCTCCTTTCAAAGTGGAAAGGTTGGAGGTATTAGGCTTCAGGTTGCACAATGCTTCTCTATTTGATAATGTCCAAATTATTGTCATATATAAATGAAACAGACTTTAAAAAAACATAACTTTGATAACAACGGGTGTAGGCAAAACCTAAACTCAAAGCTAACATTTATGATATTGTCAAAAAACAGGAGAAAGATCAATGGAGACACAGATTAATTGATTCCTCCCACATGTGTTCAATCCCACTCCATGCAATCTGGTCTCTTCTATTTAACTAAGTGAAATTAGTTTTATATGAGAGAGAGAGAGAAAATCTAAAACTGATGGAAATAGAACAGAAAAGCAGTTCAGGGAATTTGCATTTGTTAATTGTGGCACATTATTTTTACTTTATTTTGCCCAAAAATAAATAATTCAAAAGCTTCATACTGAACACATGTGTCAGGCTTGCAATCATATTCCTTTTAGGATCTTTGGCCTGCCACACGCACTCTGTCTTTCTTTACTATGCTGTTTCATTAGTGGGGAATTGGGTGTGTGTGTGGGGGGGTGTAGAAGTAGAATGTGTTTTCAAAATAAAAAATTCCTTTCTAGAAATCAAGGTCATTCTTTGTCTCTGCACTTCTCAATCTGACCAGAACGAGATGGGTGGAAATGCCAACATGGCAGATGAAGATTGGACCATGTGATGAACTTGTAGGTATGGGGACAAGTTCATGAACTTTCAACTGGGTGGAAACCCAGGAAGCCTTCAGATTCGGGGTTCCACAGATGTGCCAATATGTCTGTCTTATTAAATTGGAACTTTGATGAAAGTTATATCTTGAACTCTGGTTTAATTCTGGATGATATTTGGAACGCTCACAACTTGACTGACTGGGTTCACAAGTCAGCTAAACATTTTTATTTTAAAAAAGCTTTTGAATTATTATAATATGCATTTTGCATAGTTAATGGCATGAGATTTTGAAACTGAATGAAAAGCCAGCCTTCCTTTTCATCTATTCCTCTATGTAATTAGGCAAACAATTTTGGGAGGAGAAGGGGGAATTGTTTGAATATATTTTCTGTTTTATTCATACATGAAAAAGGTTTTAGCTATGTATTTTTGCCTTCAAGAAGTAGTCAGTGGTTTAAGTCATTAAGGGAGATTGTTTTCATCAAATGCATTCTCCTAAGCAGAATAAAACTGATCAAATCACTTCTCACTGTAGATATTTCAAACAGCCCTTCACAGGGTTTCAAAACTGTGTTCCACTTGCAAAGATTATAATGGGGTTAGAGCAATTAAATATTTAATATTATAATCCATAACTTCTTAGTCTTATTGAAACCAATTACTATTGTACTGCAGTACAATACTTTGACTTATTAGTTGGATCTGTTGAGAATTTAAGGCTGTGCACATTTTCCCCACAACAACAACCCTGCAAGATACAGTAGATGCTGCTTAGCATCAAAATGGTTGTCCCCAAAACACCCAGTGAATTTTTATAGAAAGAATAGAATAGAATGGAATAGAGTGGAATGGAATAGAATTCTTTATTGGCCAAGTGTGATTGGACACACAAGGAATTTGTCTTTGGTGCATATCAGGGGTGGGTTTCTCGCCCCGTTCCAACCGGCGTCCTCGTGCACGCGCGCGGTACACGCATGCATACTAGCGTCTGTGCGATGCTCCAGCTGCTCCTGGAGGATCGCGCAGGCGCTGTATGCATCCTGCGCATGCGTGGAAGCACAGAACTCGTCAAAACCGGGTAAGGAGCGCGGGCGGGCGGGTGGGCCCTTCGCCGTTCCTGGAAGTTACTTACTTCCGGGTTCGCCGACCAACCGGTTTGCGGGGACCGCCGCGAACCGGTTGAAACCCACCCCTGGTGCATATGCTCTCAGTGTACATAAAAAGACACAATACAGTACATTCATCAAGAATCATAAGGTACAACACTTAATGGTAGTGATAGTGATACAAAAAAGCAATCAGGAAGCAATCAATATCAATATAAATTGTAATGATACAAGCAACAAAGTTACAGTCATGCAGTCATAAGTGAGAGGAGATGGGGGATAGGAATTATGAGAAGACTAATAGTAATAGTAAGGCAGCCTTAGTGAATAGTTTGACAGTGATGAGGGAATTATTTGTTTAGCAGAAAGTGATGGCGTTCGGGGAAAAACTGTTCCTGTGTCTAGTTGTCTTGGTGTGCAGTGCCCTATAGCATTGTTTTGAGGGTAGGAGTTGAAACAATTTGTGTCCAGGATGTGAGGGGTCTGTAAATATTTTCACAGCCCTCTTTTTGACTCATGCAGTGTACAGGTCCCAAGGAAGGAAGTTGGTAGTAATTGCTTTTTTCTGCAGTTTTAATTTCCTTGAAGTCTGTGTCTGTCTGTTGGATTGCAGAACCAAACCAGACAGTTATGGAGGTGCAGCTGGACAGACTCAGTATATTCCTCTGTAGAACAGAATCAGAGCTCTTTGGGAGTTTAAGCTTCCTGAGTTGGCGCAGAAAGAACATTCTTTTGTTGTGCTTTTGGATGAGTTTTGATGTTAGGTGCCCATTTTCAGTCTTAAGATATGATGGAACCTAGAAATTTGAAGGTCTCTACTGCTGATCTGTGTTGTCTAATATTGTAAGATCTGGTAGTATGGAGGTTTTTCTCCTAAGTTTATGGCTGAAAATTGACTCGGTGGCGTTCCCACTCCCATTCCTTAACCACTAGACCTCACCAGCACCTCTATTCTATTCCTTTCTATTGTATCTTATATTCTTCCTGGTTTGAAATGGTCCAGTGTCTTCCCCCAAGTCTAAATGACCAATGTTCCTAAGCAACAGAAACCTAAGAAGAAAACATTAATAACAGCTTCAATAGACCTTAATTTTTGGGACATTATGCTGATGCTATGCAGCAACTGAGGTAAAGCATTAATGGTTTTTGTATCCTCACATTGAAGTTTTTGTTTCCCTGCAAAAATTGGAAAATATCATGAGGAGCTGGAGTTTTTTTCAAATCAATCTTAGTTTGCCAAGGCATTGTGCTGCTAACTATGGCCTCAAATGTCCAGTTTTTTAAGAATCCTGCCAAAATGCACAAAGAAAGTTGCAACATGTTGTATTTACACTGGCAATCAGCAGGTGATGTTTTCAAACTCTTAGTAATCACGCTGAAGGAGGTTAAGAATGTCAGGACCATTATGAAACTCAGTTGCTTCTATGCTTTATTTAGTGTTCCCCTGGATCTGTTTACTTGAGCTTTCCCTCCATTTCACCATGTTACTATTCCTGTATGTTCCCCTGACTCTCCAAACTAGTTTCACATATATTAACACAGTTTATTTCCTTGAACATATTCAGCTGAACATGTGATGATTTACAGTAGAGTCTCTGCATGTAAACTGTGCTCTGATGAGTTCTAGAGTGTGAAGGTACTTGAGACTTTGTTACGTTGTTTAGCACCAAGTTTACTAGAATTGGTAACATTTCCAGCTGAACAGTCTTAAAAGATGTCAGCAGTTAAAGTTTGTTTCTCAGGATTCCAGTTCTTTGAAGCATGGTGTCACTCTATAAACTAATCCAGCAGAGCTCAATGCACAGTTGTTCTTGGTTAATAAAAGCTAAGGGTCAGTCCTACTTAATACTTGGTTATAACTGTGTTGAAAGGAGTTGACTAAACTGAGGAAATGGAAGAAACACAATTAAGAAGAAGGAATAAAGAGTCACTACCACAGCATATAAAACAGCAAAAAGTCAAGAAAATTTTACTACTTTCTTCCGCTATCTATACTTAGACCTCTATCAGGATCTTATCTGTGAGGTTCTAATAAGATTTTATGCATCTTGATCTGCAGGTCTTTGCTTGCCCCTTTGTTCAAGTTGCAATATATAAAAAAATAAAATCATTCTTTTTAAAAAACCTACAGAACCTAAAGCCCTGTAAAGAATACCATAACAACCAATCCTAAATATCGCAGCAATATTAATTCAACCAACAAGGCCAGAGAAAATGACAACTGCTAATGAAATGCCAAGATGTAGCAAGCACTAACCAGTAATTGAACATGGAAAGAACTGCACACTTGAGCTTATTGTATCAGGTCAGAAATGATGTAATATATAATTACAAGGGGTTTTGAACTTGGCCACAAAATGAAGGCCTTTCAACACAAAAGTATAACATATTTACAATATGTCTCATACCTTTATGTGCAGGTTGAATTCTGATAAGGACTTATGGCCTGCCCACCAAGCCACACCCACCAACATGTCCACAGAACCAGTAGTAAAAAAAAAAGAATCCTACCACTGGTGGAAATCATACAAATCTCTGGAAAAAATGATTCTAGATGGCATGTGCTCTGATAGAGAAGACCTATCTCTGAATCCCATCAAATGACATTTGAATGAATAGAACCCTGGATGTGGGAATTGTCCAAGACTGCCTTACCCCTCAAAGACAGTTTTTGAGGAGAAGGCATATCACATCTCCTTTAAGGGAAGCAAAATCACCTTCTTTCTTGGCAAAGTAGATATACTTCATGTACTTAATTACATGCAGATTTATCAGATTTGGAGGAGATATAATAAACAACTCAATTAACAGATATAAGGATGTAACTTTTCAGGAGTAACTGATTCAGAGTTACTCTCAGTAGTTATCCAAGACTTATTTCTGTGACCCAATAGGACTTGCCTAATCATAGCTCAATCTGAGTGTATCTAGGGATTTTATCTATCCAAATGCCTAGAATATTTTTCAGTGTGGCCATCAAATTGAGCCTGTGGCTCATCCTTCCCAAGTAAGAAGAACAGCTGAAGAGTATTTCTGGCTGGTGGTATTATAAGAGTGGAAAAGTTAAGTGTAAACCTTAAAAGTGGTTCTTTTTCATGTTTGATTGGATTTAATGTTCCTATTCCTTCATCTTGTTAAAGTTTCATTAAGGCCCATGGGGCACTTGCATTGGTTTGAAGATTTATACACAGGAGTGAAATCAACTTACGTTCCTACCAGTTGGTAGCAATGTGAGTATGAGCACGTGCTCTCTTCACTTGCAGGCGCACCTCCACGCATGTGCAGGACCTTCCATGCATGCACAGGACCTTCCGCACATGCACAGAGCATCAAAATGGGCGTGATGACATCAGGTGTGGTAGGAGGAGCCTGATACTGAGCACATCTGCCAAAGGTAAGTGAACAGTGGGGGGATCTGCTGTGCCACGCAATTTACATTAGCTGCTTTCTAGCAAAATATAAATTGTGCATCACAGCTGATCGTCAGAAATAATGGTTCGCCTGAACCAGCAGCATTTTTTTACTAATGGTTCAGGTTGAACCGGTTCAAACTTGTAGCATTTCAACACTGTTTATGCAATGGAGGAGTCCCTTAGGAACCATCCAATCCCAACATATCTGTTACAGAGAGCCGAGGTGGGCGCAGTGGTTAAATGCAGCACTGCAGGCTACTTCAGCTGACTGCAGTTCTGCAGTTCGGCTGTTCAAATCTCCACCGGCTCAGGGTTGACTCAGCCTTCCATCCTTCCGAGATGGGTTTAAAATGAGGACCGGATTGTTGTTGGGGGGCAATATGCTGACTCTGTAAACTGCTTATAGAGGGCTGAAAGCCCTATGAAGCGGTATATAAGTCTAACTGCTACTGCTATTGCTATTACATGCTCATTCCAGACTATGATCAAATTCATTCAAAGGTCATTCAAAACTCAACTCGGCTCCTGATTCCTACGAACCCTTCCAGAGGTCATCTTTCCAAACTATATTATGCTACACTAACTGTCATTAATAGTTCTATGAATGCAATGTCTTTGATTTCTTCTAAGAATAGTAATATTTCACAAGAAAATTTGGAACATCTTCAACAAAGGATTGAAAATCTCATTAGCTGTCTATAAAAAAACTCACAAATGAAAATTCCAAACCTTATGAATATGACATATAAGAACATTCAAAGTTTTCTTCTTTCTTGAATTGGCACATGAGTGAGAATGTGTTGGGATGTTCCAATATTATTTTTGGAATAACATCATCCAAATTTTCTGACATGTTTGTATCTGACTCTGATGAACTATTTTATTTTAGATTTTTTTAAAAACAATCATTTTAACAATGCAACATGGGTGCATAACGAAGTCGGGATAATCTGAACATTACAGTAACTTTAATACTGTTTAATAGACAATTGAAGCTATTAAATAATACTGAACAATTTTCTTTTTAAATAGCAACAATAATACTTTAGTGCACCAGAGACTTCAGCAAACTAATTAAGACATTATGTTGGAAGTTTGGGAATGTTGATTAACAACCAGGCACCTCCATCACGTTAAAGTTACTGAAAGTCATACAAAATCTGAAATTGTTTATGCAATATACTCTCCTTTTTGTGGCATAATCATATATCTCTATTCTTAGTGAAACACAAATACAGTTATAAAATTTTGCTGACCTAGAAATAAAATTTCAGCATAAAGATTTGTGAATCTGAGCACTGAAAATAAACCAGTTAGGTATGAGATTCTATTTCATCTATGCTTCTAGTATTGGGTTACAAATGCGTTTACAATCAGGTTTTAAAAACAAACATTCCATTGAAAAGACATATTTAAATTCAATTAAAATATATTGCAAAGTATGACTTTGCAACATATTAATATTATAATTTGCAGTGCATAAATTATCGCTGCTCTAATTTCAATTTCAATCAGGGTTGCTGTGCCAGAAATGCTTCATAAAATTCCACTTTCAGGAGCAGTGTCATTTGGCAGTGACAATTTTGCTCCAGGGTATTTCTCATATAAGTGGTGGCTTGAGAACACAATGTTAAGGTCTGTTTATATTGCTAAGAGTCTAAATAGAATATGGTTCAGATAAAAATGTAATGTTTAAAGTTAGGCCTTTGTTTTCTGCTGTCAAACTTGGAGAACTAGTCTAGTTGTGCAGTTAAAAAAAGTACACAATAATCTAAAAATAGAAAGAGGAATGATCACCCAGTCAATCCATCATTCACTCCGTCAAGAAAACTAGGGCAAAATGAATAACTTCACAGCAAGAAACATCTCTGTGCTGAAGTTATTCTTTTTGAAGTGGCATGTTTAGCATTAATGTATCATTATCAAAGAATTATATTTCTAAAATATAATACATGAAAAAAGCTTGGTTGGTTTTCCCTCATTACCAGCTCAAGTTGAGTGAAAGCAGCTATTTCAATTTTCAAATATATCTCAACATATACTTTTCTCCACAAGCAAGAGTTCTCTGATTTCAACACGGACCAAGAAAGTAACTCCAAAGGAAATTTAAAACCACTGTATTGTATTAGCTATAGTAACAGGATCCTTCCACGTCTGATTGTGCTTCTCTTCTACATACCCCTTACTCCTGTGAATTTAACGAGGTATCTGAACTGTTTCCTCCTGCCCTCAGATAGTTGTCGGGGTTCCAAGTAACACCCCTAATGAAAGAAGACTCCGAGGCTTGAGTTTCCTCAAAGTCCCATTTTATTAAAGACATCATATTGGCCCATCTGGGAAAACCGAATCTGAAAGCTTCCAGGTTTTTCCCACCCAAATGAAAGTCCCTGTCCAACACATGGTCCAATCAGGCACCGTCCCAACTGGATATGCAGGGCAATATCTCCTTGACTCTCTGAGAAAGGAATGCTATTTTGACTATACCTCCCATTCGCCATATAATCCCCCCTCCCAATTTCTCACAGCATTAAATGTGGCAGCCTGAAGGCCCAATGCAAAAGATAGCTTTCATTGTTTTGAATTGCACTTCTCACTACACTGCTCTGAGAATGGATCTGATTCTCTACATTAGGAGTAGGGCTCTTAACACTCAGGAAAAAGAAAGTAATAGGATACAGTATCTGTTAAGTTTCCATTTCAAACAAGGAACTCCAAAATTGAACAAAGAACAAAGCAATAGTAAACTAGTTTACACTGTTGTATGTATCACCAAGAATGTATTTTGATGACAACTCTGTTTTCAAAAAAAAATTTCTGATAAGTCTCTTTTTAGTGGAAAAAAGATAGGTGTGATTATATTGATCTTTCCCAAAGGCAGACTTTGGAATAAAAATTGTTCTAGGGGAGGTTGCAACTGGAGGTCCAACTACAGCCTACTCTACTTCTCCCTAGCCCAGGGTTGTCAAATTCATGTTGTCATCATGTGACGTATTGTGCCTTTGCCTCCTTTCGATAAACTGGAGGTGGGCGTGGCCAGCATGTTGTGATGCCTCCAGCCACAGGCCGTAAGTTTGACACAACTGCCCAGCAGTGGTGGGTCCTGGATCCCATTCAACTGGTACAGTTGGAATAGGCCTGGCGGCGGTCCATAGCTGCTCAGCGGAGCATCGTGCAGGAGCTGTATGCACCATAGTGGAAGCCCCAAGTCTTTAAAGACTTTAATGTCAACGTTAGGACATTCTGCCATTCAAAGTGGTCACAATGTGCTGTTTCGGAGTTGCCACACATACGTAGGGGGAGGGGGATGCATGGGGACACAGATGGGTGTCGGTGATGGGAGAGGAGCCAGGAAGGCAAACCAGTTGTGATCAGTTCAGAATACATCCAGGCATGAAGAGTGCTTCCTGGAATTAGGCCCAAAAATACTTGCTGGAGCCAGCCGGGAGCAACAAGAAGGGAGGAGCGCACTGAGTTCATATAACCAGCTGGCAGCAGAAGCCAGTAATGCTGGCTAGAAACCCTTTTACACTATTGTTCACCATGTGCCAAGTTAAGACTCCAGTAAAGAGACCCGTTCTGCTCACAGTGTGGCCTCTTCTTTTGCTGGCTTGGTTTGGAACCATGGCCAGTAGGCAATTAAGGGGAGATTGGTGGCATAATAATGTAATAAATAAATAAATAAAACCCCTGAAGCTGACTTAACAAGCAATCAGCAACAGCCAGAGAGAGAACACTTAAGTGATAAGAGCTGCAATCTAACAGCATACGTCACCCAATGATATCCTTAGTATCTTGGAAAACTGAGCAAACTGCACCTGTGAAATGAAATGAGAGAATGTAACCTTTACAGAATAGAAGATTTATACAGCAATCCATTAAATGGCTGACCAATATTATGAGTTTGGGACAAATTCTGTATTGGGAGTTAAGAATACTAGAACTACAGCAATTAGTCCTTCCACCAATTTTGAAAACGTAATAATTATCTAGAAGAACTAAAGGGTACATATACATATAAATATATTTATTTGAACCATTTGGTTTTCTATATATTTGAACCATTGGTTTTCTAGATAATTATTACATTTTCAAAATTGCTGGAAGAGCTAATTGCTGAAGCCACACACAGACACACAAATATAACTGTCAGGAAATCTTAGTCTTGAAGACTCAAGTCAAGCTCTCTTAAATGTTAGAAAGCTTATTTTGAGTATGGCTCTGCAATACTTGGAGCTGATTCTGAAAAAAATATTTTGGAATCTGAAGAAATATGAAAGTAGCATCCATCAACTGGAGCTGTGTGGTTTCTTATTGCTTAGAACAGGGGTGTCAAACTCACGGTTTCATCAGGTGATGTATTGCAACTTTTTTCACCTTCACTAAAGTGGGGTCGGAGTGGCCAGTGCAGGAAGCATATGACCCATGGGCCACATGCTTGACACCCCTGGCTTAGAATCTACGGAGGAAAAGCCACGTGATTCTGAGAAAAATTGCAGAGAGGTACTACATTTTCTCCCCACTGTATATCAAACCACTTTATGGAACCAAAACAAGGAATTGCATTGCCATGGTTGTTAATATCATATTCCCAAATGAATCCCAGTTTCAATCATCACTATCATGTACAATATGTTTTACTACACCCGAGTGCCCTCCTGAACCAGTTATGATGCCAACATCTTTGAAATATTATGATTCTGAACATCATTTACCTCTCTATAAAAAGCTTTGACTAAAACACTGAACTTGCTTTTGAACTCCTACATATTCTGGCTTTTGGAATCTGCCTTTGATCTCTGCAACACAAAGGAAAGGCTTCTCCAACATTTCTCACTTTCATGTGAAGCTTCCCTGATGCGAAAACTAAAATTTTCATGAGGCCAACATAAAAAGAATTTTAAAATACAGTTGAGAATCTAAGGAATAAGTAATGGTTTAAAGAGTTAAAGTGATAGGACTTGAACTTCTTGGTCCATCAAAACACGGGTTAGAGTGAAAATGTGGGAAGCAAGAAGTGGGCAGCCTTTAAAAGTAGTATGCACAGGTCTATGAATGCTGCTTCTAAAATGGCAAAATTGCACCACAATGTTACGGGATTGAGCGGCATATAAATTTATTAAATTACAATTACAATTCTCTAAGGCAGCTTGGTTCCTCAAAGATTCTGTTTAACTGAACTTGGCTTTGCTGGTGTTTAAATGTGCCATCACAAAGAATGAACTCACTGATCAGTCATATTCATGTATGAAGAGAAAAATTACAGACCTGGATTATAATATTATGGGTATATAAGATCCTACACATGATCAATGAGTATGATAGTTTCCCCAATTTTTTTTATTAAAAAACATACCCATAATATATGACAATATTAGTGCCCATTTTTCAATGAATATGAATATAACATTGAGAATAAATCAAAGGTTTTGCGGGTTTGCTGCAAATTTAGTCGTGAATTTTCCTGGATAATTTGTTTTTAGAATGTCCTTGAGAAAGGAACAATTTCTGAAAATTCAACGGGCTGAAATAAGTTGAAACAAAAACAAAAAAACGCATGCCCAGTAATTCTCTCTTTTTTTTCCATAACCAAACCTTTAACTATTATCTTTTGTATTTTATAGATAAATATTCTGACCATTCTGGTTTTCAGATTAAGAATCTCAATGACAGTATTCATATTTTATTCTTTCTATATGAGATGAAATTATTTATTATTTCATGTTTCAATGATTTTTGTCGCATATTTTGATTTTTTTAACTTTGTAAGCTGCTTACAAGTTGTAAGGGGATGTGGTAGCTCAGTGGCTAAGACGCTGAGCTTGTTGATCAGAAAGGTTGGCAGTTCGGCGGTTTGAATCCCTAGCGCTGTGTAATGGAGTAAGCTCCCATTACTTGTCCCAGCTTCTGCCAACCTAGCAATTCAAAAGCACATAAAAGTGCAAGTAGAAAACACTTTTGGTGGGAAGGTAGCACCATTCTGTGTGCCTTCAGCATTTAGTCATACCGGCCATATGACCCGGAGGTGTCTTTGGACAGCGCTGGCTCTTCGGCTTTGTAATGGAGATGAGCACTTCCCCCTAGAGTCAGGAATGACTGGAAGAGGAGACGAGAACCTTTACCTTTAAGCAGATTAGTCGCAAAAGTGTGATGGGCAGCTATATAAATATCCAAAATAATTCCAGAATAGTGGAATATAGCAGGTGACTTTAAAGTCCCCATAAAATATATTGGAGTGAATTCTTTCCCAGTCATTCTCCTAAAGATGGAGAAGTAGCCTGCATGTATTCTAGAAATGTATCTCCTGAACAAATATGCTAGCTTGTGCAAATATGTGCTGATAGAGAAGCAACTGAAATATTATAAAAATTAAAAATCCGTACAATATTAAAGAAGCAATTGTTGCAGCATGATATCAGTGACTATTGACATTTTCCTCTCTCCCTCATGAAAAGTAAAAAGATGGTAAAAACAAAAAAAATGGACAAAGTGATAAATAATATTCTTGGCATATTAGAACAGTGTAAAGTTTCTTTTCAAAGAGAAAAGTTGAGAGGATTTCGGAAAAGAGCTATTACTCAAAAGCTCATCAAGGAAGATGAAAAGGGCATAAGATCTTCTCCAGGAGAAATGGGGGGAAGCAATAAACGATGCGCAGCAAGTGAAGCAGAAGAATGGCAGCATGTAACTATGAGCGGCAGGAAGGTCAGGAGGCAGTCAAAGAGCACGGCACTTAGCAACAGTTACCAGGCTCTGACTCACAAAACTAATATACCTGATCAAGATTTGCCAATCAAAATCTCAGAAAACATTCTGGTGAGAATGAAGATCTATGCTAGCCACAAATCCAGGAAGCACTTCAAAGAAAAAAAAAAACCAAGTGATAGTAGGAGGCAGTTTCCTGTTAAGATATATATCAAACCTCTTTTGTGTGTTGTCAAAGTCGAGCACAAAGATGACACAGTGAGATCTAATTGAGGGTAAATCCATTAGTTGCTTACAGGTAATGGACAGAATCTTGCCAAGCTAAAGCTATAACTTTCTAGATATGTCATGAGAGACTCTAGGGCAGTGGTGGGAAACTGTCACATAGAAATGTCGCGCACATGTGTTCTCGTCAGGGACGCACTACGGATAAGCCAAACTCCTGGCTTCTAGCGTACCCGCACATCCAATGAGCAGCTGGTCAGTGCACATGTGCAGACCTGTTTTCAGCACTGCCATGTGTGTGAAGGGATCATGCTCTGGAAAAGCCGAACATCCAGGTTCTGGCACACAGGCATACCTAACAATCAGCTAGCCGGCACGCACATGCGCACATTGGTTTTCGGCACTGCCACACACTAAGGACAGCTGATCGTCATGCATGTATGTGCACCAGACACCCATAAAGGCAAGGCCATGCAGGCAGGGCAACATGGCTTCTTGTGCCACTTTGGGCATGCATGCCATAAGTTTGCCATCATAGCTCTAGGGGGTGCCTCCTTCTATCAAAGTAGCTCGACAAGATGTTTTCTTCAGAAGTCCAACTTTATGATGTCACTGATAGGCTGCCAAGACTTTTCAATCTTATGGATTATTACTAACTTCCGATAATACATGTGGGAATTAATGACAATGCAAGAAAAAAAAACCCAATCTTGTAATAGCTCAACAAATTGAGCTGGTATTCTTTTTATGTGAGGAAAACATTTGAATCTACAGAAATTTATATTTCAGAGTAGGTGAGAATGTCTGGGCAAGAATGAAGAGAAATAAAGACAAATAAAAGACACAGTGCTGAGGGTTTATGATAGGCCTCTGGGACAAGTTGAAAAGAAGGATAAAATCTTTCTGCACCAGATCACTATCTTGTACATCATATTTATGAACATTTTACACGCAAAATAGACAACACATATATGAAAAGAAAACATGCAAACACAAACTAAATATCTGACTTTTTAAAAATTGGTTCACTTTCCACCCTTCACTTTCCTCATGGATCCATTAACGATTTCTTAAGATAGTCAGATGTTTAGTTGAGTTACAACTTAATATGTGCTGATGTGCACGGATGATGTTACCTAGTTTGGGTAATAAAATGTCTGCAAGAAAACAACCAAGCTCAGAGAGTACCCAAGGACTTCCCATTTTCAACCGTGAGCTATAAATATTCTCCTTTATATCAGGGATGTTGTAGTGAATCCTGCAATATTCAAGGAGAGGGAGGTATTCTTTATGATCTATTAAATTGATTCCAATTTTCTGATTCAAAGGCAATTCAGTTGAATCATCTCTTTGAATCAAACCTCCAAATATAAAATGCTAGATGGATTAGCTGCATTGAATCACATTAATTCAATTATTTGCCCTTGGGGAATGCACATGTCCCTGTTATTTATTTAATTAATTAATGCTTATTTTCAGAAAAAACAGATTACAGGTTGTCCTTGATTTACAATTATAATTGAGCTTAAAATTTCCATTGCTAAGCAAGGCAGTTGCTAAGAAAGACTTTTGCCCCCTTTAAAACCTTTCTTGCCAAGATTGTTGGGAATCACTGCATTTGTTGAGTTAGTAACATAGCGATTAAGTCAATCGGGATTCCCCGTTGATGATCACATGACCCCTTCAGCCATCTTGTAATTCACAAAACTAATGCACCAAATTATATTGAGGGAGATGGATAATACAGCTAATATTTGCAATACAAATCCTAGTTCAAAGCAAATCAAACAACCATTATTCCATGCTTATAACAAAACACTCAGAACGTTGCACCAGAAAATTACACCACAATTCTTGTAAAGAAGCAAAATTCAAAAGCTTTAGTGTATGCCATCAAAGGAACTACTGCATGAGGATATGAAAGAAGATAATTTTCATTCCAGAGTAACAAAAGTGGATTAAGTGCTAGTCTATGCTGATTGCTATCCACTGACAAATGTACAAAAGAATTGGTCAATGGGATGTTTTTTTTAAAAAATTGCAATGTTTTTAAAGCCCCTTTTAGAAATTGAATTAGAAAACTAATGCGACTCAGTAAACACAGTCGTGGAAGAGGTAAATTAAATATCCAACTGAGGAAAAAGGCATTTAAAGTGAAAGGAGACGGGAAACCCCAAATATTTCTCTTCCTCTTGTTTGAAACTCCATGAATTCATTTTCCTCCTGCTAGTATTGAGGGAAATGCAAATTGTGCAAAAGCTACATTAAAGTGTTTCAGACAAATAGCTACATTCAAGATGTCAGTAAATGAAGAGTCACAAATCTGTTCCTAGAGAATTAACAATGCAATCCTGAGTCTTGGTACAGCTTCTTAAAATGAAAATGAATTGGTTTTTCATAGTGTTCCTTGCAAGCAAATGATCTGCTAGGATATATAGTATCAATTTACTTTCTTGATTTTCTCACCAAACAAGCCGTCTAGGAAACTTAGCCAAAAATATGAGAAAGTAGAACTGCGGATTTTAATAGGGTTGAATTCCTTGGGAACTGCAAGAAAGAGAAATGTTGCTAAGGAAACATTTCACTGGTCCCTTATGGCCAGGTAAACCTAGCTGAACTAATGATAAGATAACCCTTTCATGATGGATTGTTTTTTCAATTGCCTCAGACACAGAAACTTTGTTTACGCTCTCTGGAGATTGCTGAAAAATTGTGAGATTTTATACAACGTGCACATCTGAATTACTACCAAGCTTGAGATGGTTGAATGCCAGACTCAGGTGGTGGACCATTGCTTTGTCCATTTGTCCTTTACATGAGGTGGCAAGAGAATCCAGAAATCTTTTTCTCCAGCTGTTAGCAATAGCACTTAGACTTCTATACCGCTTCATAGTACTTTTACAGCCTTCTCTAAGCGGTTTACAGAGTCAGCATATTTCCCCCAACAATCTAGGTCCTCATTTTACCCACCTCGGAAGGATGGAAGGCTGAGTCAACCTGAGCCTGGAGAGATTTGAACTGCCGAGTTGCACCTACCAGTCAGCTGAAGTAGCCTGCAGTACTGTACCCTAACCCACTGCGCCACCTCGCCACTGTTGTTCCAAATAAGCAGCAACTTTAGCAGAGTGGCTCAGGGAGATAAGTGACTTTACTTCAAACAACACACACACACACACACACACACACACACACAAACACACACACACACACACACACATCCAAAAGATCAGGAGCCAGGAAAAGTGTCTTCCCTGTTATTGTACCTGCCCTCTGGAATGATATCAGCCCCAGAAAAGTTCCAGAAGCCCTTAAATCCTCATCATTTTCCCAGGCCTTCAGATAAGGTGTTCGTAGAGCTCCAACTTCTCACTTGATGTGTGTTTTATTTAGGTAATGTATCTTTTGTTTTATTGTTATTTTTTAATTATTATCTTTAAGTATAAGCCATTGGAATTGTTCTGGAAAAAAGTAGCCGCCAAATCTAGTAAATTGAAAGAAAGCATTCCAGAGAACAACACATTCCATATTTTTTTTTCACACTGTAAGACACTCCTGACTATAAGATGCACCTAGGTTTAAGAGATAAACAAGAAAAAAAGACATTCTGAACCGGAGCCTGAGAGGACCATAAATAGGTGTCCTCTCATATGCAAGTTTTGCCTAGTGACCCCTGCACTGTGGAAAAGAGACATAAGAGGTAGGCAATGACAAAGACAGAGGACGTAGGGTTCAGCACTGGAAAAGGACCCCGGAGCAGCAGCGCAGCTGTTATTCACCAAAGGATTGACACCATGATACAACATTTGCTCCATAAGACGCACAGATATTTCCATCCACTTTTGGGAGGGACAGGGGAAATGTGTCTTATGGGCTGAAAAATACGGTAAATTGTCTGCTTCCGGCAGTGGATTAAACAGCGTAGGATGAGACATTGCTTCCAGTTTGCCTCCTAGCCAAAGCCAGTGTTTGTACAAGCTATTTTGTTTTGTCTAATGATAGGATCATTCTGGTGTCTCTGCTACTTTCTCCAACCCAAGTTGCTTAAACTAAAGCCTCTTTAACCGTCATATTTTCTCCACTCTCTTCAATTTTTCGCCTTGCCTTGCCTTTCATTTTTAGAGCTTTTCTTCCTAAAATGACTTTCTTCTGCAAATAATCGGGGCTGTAGGTAACACACACTCCAACTCAAAAGCTGGCTAAGAATCTCTTACAACATTTTCATCCAGTTCACTTATTACCTGTCTGTTGTATAAGGTGGGTTCTTCTTCTGAGTAATTTTAAATACTGTTTCTGGGTGATTCTTTAATCAAGTTACCCATTTCCTTATTCAGTGCAAAAGATCTAAATCTACAGCTATTGTGCAATATCAGTTTAAGAATCTCTCTGGATTAAGTTCAGAGACTGCAAATCATGTCGTTGTTAGTCGTGAAGTCATGTCCGGCCCTTCATGACCCCATGGACAATGTTCCTCCAGGCCTTCCTGACCTCTACCATCCTTCGGAGTCCATTTAGGCTTACACTGACTGTTTCAGTGACTCCAGCCACCTCATTCTCTGTCGTTCCCTTATTCTTTGCCCTCAATCTTTCCCAGCATTTTCTCCAGTGAGTCCTTCCTTCTCATTTGAGTTTTATCTCAGGATCTGGCCTTCTAAAGAGCAGTCAGCACTGATCTCCTCTAGGACTGACCAATTTGATCGCCTTGCAGTCCAAGGGACTCGCAGGAGCCTTCTCCAGTACCATCGTTCAAAGGCCTCCATTCTTTGCCGCTCAGCCTTTCTTATGGTCCAACTTTCACAGCCATACATTGCAACTGGGAAAATCATAGCCTTGGCTGTACACACTTTTGTTGGCAGGGTGATTTTCTGCTTTTTAGTATGTTTTCTAGATTTGCCATAGCGTTCATCTCCAGGAACAAGTGTCTTTTACTTTCTTGGCTGTAGTCCCATTTCTGGGTGATCTTGGAGCCCGGGAAAATAAAATCTGTCACCATCTCCATTTCTATTTGCCAGGAATTGAGAAGGCCGGATGCCATGATCTTAAAGTTTCAAGCCAACTTTTGCACTCTCCTTCTTCACCTGCCTCAAGAGGCTCTTTAGTTCCTCTTCACTTTCTGCCATTAGAGTGGTAGCATCTCTCTATCTTCAAATCATAGTTGCTGTTATTCAATGGAATTTCAATGACAAGAAATCAATGGAAATCAATACAAATTAATTAAGTGGATATGATAAAAATAAATGCAAATTGTATATTATTTGAACTGCTTTGAAAGAAAAATACATTATATATTTTGATCTGCTTTGGTCTTTAGTACCAAATCTTGTAACCCTTCTAATAGTGACGATGCCATAAAAATCTCCGAGAGTTGAATTAAAGGTATGTTATTCTAATGTAATTTCATGCAGGAAAAGATTAGGCCTTAAAAGTACTACTGCTAAGTGAGGGAAAGTTTTTGGAAGTAGGTTTTTTTCCTCCACCGCTATTTGGCTAGATAGTATTTAAGACATAAACCAAACAGTGTGAAAGATTATGAGTAACAAGTATTACGGTTTATTTTTCAGCAAAGAGGGGAACATCTAATTTTGCTTTGAAATGGCATTTCAGTGCTTTCCATACTGGGTATACATTGTATCTTTCTATTAATATTAAAATGCTAATTTTGTCCAATTGCTTCTGACACCACATTGGTACAGATTAATGTATCATTTATAAGATGCTAAATTCCAATGTTCAGAGCTAAGTAGGGCTTGATCTAGAAATCTTGTTATATTTATGTAGTTTTTATTCATCTTGATTCATCTATTTTTATTTCCTTTTATCAACACACACATTATATGACAATGCAATACAGTTCTTTAAAATTAAGTAATTTGTTCAAGACTGAAACTTTTATCATATAACTAATACTTTGATGTGAATTGTCATTTTTTTAATCTTACACAATTTTGGATGAAAATTTAAATAATTTTATGCTTTTGATATTGACACCTTAAATGGCAATTAATACTGATAGAATTTTCATTTTGCTCTTCTCATTCTCAATACTTTAAGCTCTTTAAATAATAGAATGTTACTAATTTTTAATCATATTACATAGCATTAGTGCATTACAATCTGCATTGAAATAATATAATGTATTATGTTTTATAATGTTACAATAAAAGAAAAAAAATCCAAAACATTATGAAAGAGATAGGAAGAATGTATAATGATGAAAATACCTTCAAAGTGCCATACTTTGGGATATAACTTTAAAACTTTTAAAATTAGAGCTTGAGTGAACAGCATTTAACAGAATTCATTTTTTCAGAATACAATTTCTCAGAATGAGAAAATGATTACTTTAAAAATGTTTCCATCCAGTAGTGGGTTCCTAACCAGTTTATTACTGGTTTGCTGAGAGGGCGTTTTGCACATTGCTACGCATGCACAATTGACTGAAAACTGTTCTACACATGCACAGAAACATGTCAATGACATAGAAGAGACTGGGGAACCAGTTTAGGAGAATGGCAGGCCTGGGTAGCTGCCAGTTCCAGTGACTCATGCCACCATATCACTACCAGTTGGGCCGAACGTGGCCAAACCAGTAGGAACCCACCACTGTTTCCATTTATCTTCAAAGATTACATAAAAAATAACTGGCTTTTTATTCTTTGCACGCCAACAGAGTTTGAAAAGAGTTATTATCTTTCCTAAAAAAGAACACAATTTGTTTTAGGCTTAATCCAACATCTAGGACTTGACATAATTAAGCAAATTTACAAAAATACAAGAATTTCAGATAAGTTATTTTTACTGAAGAAAAGAAGTCATAAAGATAGAATTCTAGCAACTGCTATGATTATTCTATATCCAACATTCAAATCTGTTTCTCATTTACTCCCGGTTTTATGATACAGGATGCTTGGCTCTCTCTTAGGCACCAAGCTCAATTTTCCTCTCCCTTATGTTTACAACAATTAAATCAATGGCAACCCCAATATTTTGGGCATCCCAGACAGTTCCATGAAGAGTGGTTTTTCTGTGGACTTGGGGAGGGTGTGGTTTCATGCATTGCCTAGATATGTGTGGATGGGGCCTTCTCTTGCTTGTATGGCCTGGTTCTAGGCAGGCCATGGACTGGAGATTGCCTCCCCCTTATGTTAGACTACATAGGATTTCTCTCTCAAAAATTGCCATATAGTAACAATCAAATCCTAACTCTAACTCATTAAAATCTTCCTACTTCTCAATTCCTATGAGATAATATTTTTATTTTTATTTATTTATTTATTTATTTATTTTGTAAAGCAATAGCAATAGCAGTTAGACTTATATACCGCTTCATAGGGCTTTCAGCCCTCTCTAAGCGGTTTACAGAGTCAGCATATTGCCCCCAACAACAAGCCGGGTCTTCATTTTACCCACCTCGGAAGGATGGAAGGCTGAGTCAACCCTGAGCCGGTGAGATTTGAACAGCCGAACTGCAGAACTGCAGTCAGCTGAAGTAGCCTGCAGTGGTGCATTTAACCACTGTGCCACCTCAGCTCTCTATGTATAAGATAACAGATATAAGTATAAACATGATTATGAATACAGGAAATGGATACAAATAAGTGGGGAGAGTAAGACAGGGACGGCAGGCATGCTGTTGCGCTAATGTACATCCCTTACAGAACTCTTAGGAATGGGGGGAGGTCAACAGTAGACAATCTAAGGTTAAAGTTGTGGGGGTTTGAGGAAGAAATCACAGTCAGGTAGTGCATTCCAGGTATTGAGCACTCTGGTGCTGACGTCGTATTTTCTGCGACCGAGTTTGGTATGATTTACCTTAGGTTTGTATCTATTGTGTGCTTGTGTATTATTGCGGTTGAAAATGAAGTAGTCATTGACAGGTAGGACATTGTAGTAAATAATTTTGTGTATTACGGCGCTCAGGTCAGACCGAAGGTGGCATAGTTCTAAGATGTCTAAGCCCAAAATTTCAAGCTTGGTGGTATAAGGTATTCTGTTGTGAGCAGAAGAGTGGAGTACTCTTCTTGTGAAATATTTCTGGACTCGCTCAATTGTATTAATATCTAATATACAGTGTGAGTTCCAGACAGATGAGCTGTATTCGAGCATAGGTCTAGCAAAGGTTTTATATGCCCTAGTTTGCAATATAATATTACCGGAGAAGAAGTTTAGGTTAACAACTCTTAATGCCTTTTTGTCAATGCTGTTACAGTGAGCTCTGTATAATATAATAGTTGAGCAGTACTACTAAATATGCTATTTTTAAGACACTCCCCTCCCCGCTCCATTCTGATCACATAAATTACAGCAGAATTATTTTCAAGAAGTTGAGAATAATTCCAGAAAAAATTCCATTGTTTAGTTTAATCTTGAACAATTGCCATAAATGTGTGACAAAGAGCCACCTGTAATCATATAAACTAGAACTTAATTGAATAAGTCACGGGGACTAAATTCTGCATCCTGTGGGGAAAAAAAGTCACACTATGAATTAGCATTATATTCTGTTAGGAAAAAAAACAAAACAATTCATCTCATAACAGCTGTGGTGGCCTAAAGGTGGAACTCTTGCCTCACAATCAGGAGGCTGTGAGTTCGATCCTAGATAGAGACAGATGTTGGGTCTCGTGCTTGGGCAGGGAGTTGGACTAGAGGACCTGTGTGGTCTCTTCCAACTCTGTTAATCTGTAACTTAAAAGGTTTGTTGCATCTTGATTTGTATTCTTACCTCAATATCTTGGCAGAGTATAATTAGAAGCATTTTGAAGATAGAGCAATTCTGAGGCATGAGTGTCAAAAGCTCAAATTGCAAGAGAGACCATTTTTTTAAGGTGCAGCATTGACTTACCTCAATTAGGAAGTTATTTCCTTTTTCTTCTGTGATATCAAATGTATACAGTATTGATTGCTGAACCTTCAATTATTTGGAAATTAACCTCAGCCTCATCCTGGAGAAATTTCTCAAGACTTAAACATAAAATAAGAAATATTTTTTTGTTTATTTCCTCTGCTCTCAAGCAGCCAATAAACACTTTGGTTTTGGACTAAAGGAGAAAGTAGCAGTGTGACACAATCCTACTGTTTAGTCATGATTTACTTGCTACATTAATTTATATATAGTAAAGTGTGTGAATGGGGATACATAATTTTATATGTGGGTAAATACATACATTTCACCATAGTAGTCCTTACAGAACCTATTTCTTAATCATTTAGTTTTTTAAAAAAATTAAGGGGAACCTTTTGCACACATTATACTAAATACATACATTGCAAATTTTCTGAAATCCTAGTTTGTTGAATAAGCCATAATGGCTTCATTCATGCACACATATTTGAATAACCCAAGAATCTAAACACAAAGAGCACACCATAAATTATCATTGGATCATCTGTTAGAGAACTAATATACTGCAAATCATGCAAAATAGTTAGAAATGGACCATTAGTTATTATGTGTCTTTGAGTCTGCAAACAATAGTCAATGATAGAGATGGCAAACAATTCAGAGCAATCCTTTCTTGTGTGATTTGTGTGTAGTAGAATTATGAGAAAGATAAGAAAATAAACATGGGCAGGATAGAGGTGGTATTCAGCAGGTTCTGACCAATTCTGGAGAACTGATAGAGGAAATTTTGAGTAGTTTGGAGAACCGGTAAATACCACCTCTTCCTGGCCCCGCCCTCATCTATTCTCTGCCTCCCGAGTCCCAGCTAATTGGAAAGAAATAGGGATTTGCAGTAACCTTCCCCTGGAGTGGGGAGGGAATGGAGATTTTACAGTATTTTTCCCCTGCCATATCCACAAAGCCACGCCCACCAAACCACACCCACCATGCCACACCCACCATGCCACGTTCACAGAACAGGCAGTAAATTTTTTTTGAATCCAACCACTGGGGCAGGAGCATTGTCATGGCATGGTTCAAACGGCCAAGATGGCAACCGTAGTAGTGCTAATTGAAGTAATACCTGATTTTTATGTGGGATCCATGATGTTCTCTGAGCTTAATTGTTTTCTTGCCAATATTTCATTACCCAACTCGGTGATATCATCAATGATAGAAGGGAATAGTATTTGCTCTCTGTTTATATACAAGTTAGCTTGCCCTGTCAATGTTGATGGGGCTCTTCTTGATAGCTCCTTGATTAGATTTTTGTTTACTGTTTAATTGTTTGTCTGATTTGGTGGTTCCTTGATTGGGGTATTCTGTACTGCTTGATCGTTGATCAGGTATTACTCCTGGTGTTAATCTCTGCTTATCTGGATGTTGCTGGTTGCTGGTGGGAGGTTTTGGTCTTTTTGTTTCCTTTGCATTTTTTGATTGTATCATTTGAATGGTATGCAGGTAGGTAGGCAGGTAGGTATTGTTTATCTCTGCATTTCTGTTGATGGCTCATTTGTATGAGTGTCAGGCTTCCAGGAATTCTCTAGCATTCTTGGACATGACTTAGTTTAGGATATTCACATTATTTTTTTATGCACAGGACACATCCTATCATGTAGAGGTGGGTTCCTACCAGTTCGCACCGGTTTGTCTGAACCGGTAGGAACTTGATAGTTTGAGTGGCTGCCTGCAATGCCCCTGAACCAGTTCTCCTATGGGGCTGCCATCTTGTTTTTCAGTTTTGAGCCTGCACAGAACAATTTTCATTGCAAAAATTTATATATATTTTTTCATTTTTTAAGGTTTTGCACATGCACAGACCTTTTTATTTGCAAATGCCACATGCGCGGATTGCATGTCTGGTGTGCGCCCATGCAAAGTGAGCACACACAAAAATTTTGCACACACTGAACAGGCAGTAAAACAGCAAACCACCCCTGCTATCATGGCTACCATCTTTATTGTTTCAACCGTACCCTGTGATTTCTCTGAACAGGAAAGTCACAATGTAGCTGTCAGGCCTCCAGTCATTTCCTTTTAGGATCTTTGACCTGCCACACTCTCTCTTATTTTACTATGCTGTTTCATTAGTGGGGAATTGCAAGGGAGAATAGTAAGGAGTAGAATGTTGTTGTCAAAATAAAACATTCCTTTCTAGAAGCCCAAGGTCATTCTTTGTCTCTGCACCTGATCGGAAGTGGATGGGTGGAATTGTCAGTGTGGCAGTGGAAGATTGGACCATGTGATGGACTTGTGGGTATGGGGGGGGGGAAATCATGAACTTTCAACTGGGTGGGAAACCCCAGAAGCTTTCAGACTCGGGTTTCCACAGATGTGCCAACATGTCTCTCTTAATAAATTGGAAGTTTGAGGAAAGTTCTGCCTTGGACTCTGATTTAATTTTGGATGATATTTGAAATGCTGACATTAGCCATATATCCTGCCTAAAATATAGCTCAATCCCAAACACTGAGCACTAACTTCTGGAATGTATTTCTTTCCAAAAGATCCAATAAAAGAAATGAAGACTTCTCATTAACAGCTACCTTTAACTCAATTACGTGCATGTGTATATATATGCTTTTGTGTTTGCTACTTGAATCATTAATCCAGTCTCTACTCCTTGGCACAGATGGAGAAAAATAAAAATTACTTTTGAGAGTTGGAAGAACCCACAAAGTAACTTCACCCTGAGGGGTTCTAGAAGTTCTTAATTTAAACTATGAATCACTTGCCAGACCTAGAGAGAGACTTCTAAATCTCTTTCCTTTGGGGGCGATTTTGTCTTTTGTTCTGCACTATATATTTCCAGCATTTGGAACAAGCTACAGCACTTGAAGCTGACAGTAATCTTTTCACTTAACTGTGGTCAACCTGCCTGTAGAAAACATGTGATTATTATTTTTTGTGCTTTATACTTTTTCTATTAGTAATGTCAGAACTTCTGAAAAGTCATGTTATCCACTGATTGCACAAAGAAGCTTAATATCTAAATTTAGAATGCTTCCTTCGCTTCTCTAAAAATAAGCAAGGAAGGCGAATAAAAGGAAACTATTACTGGATTTCAAGAACTTGAGACCACTTCAATCTTAGTAAAAACTACTGATCTGCAGAACATTTAGCAAAGCATTTATTACAGATCATTTTAATTGACTGAATTTGGGTGACATATTTGAATTTATGAACAGAATGATCTGCAAAAATGCATGAGGCTCTACATTTTCAAAACTGTTTGATCTTTCAATCAAGTACCATTGCAGCTGGACTAGTGACTAGATATAGAGAAAAAGGTGAGACAATGAGGCATAATTGCACTTCAGATTTTATATATATGTAGGTCTCTAGTTAACACAAAACCATTAGAAATCTAAGCTCCCAAATATAAACCTGCCCATTTTGTCTGGAGAAAGATTCGGATCTTCAGGGACTTTCGAAAGGCAAATAGTGTAGGGATTGCATAGATTTCAGTAGGAATGATTTTTTTTTACTGCATTCACAGTATTCACTTTCTGTTTTCATAAAAAGGGGTAAAATGTTTTTCCCTCCAATAACAATTTCCACATAACTACTGTGACTCTCATGAGACATTGGTTTCAGAAAGTAGGATAGTGTACTTAAAAAAAACTTAATTATCTTAATTATCCTTTGACTAATAGTATAGTTTAAAACAGGCGGCCTCAGACTACTTCAGGTTTGGTGTTTCCAGGAGTAGTGCTCCTGGAAACACCAAACCTGAAGTAGTCTGAAGCCGCCTGAAGATGACGAATGAGACTTCGTAGAAACGTCGCCAAGACATCTCCAATTCTATGCGGGAGAAAACCCGAACAACTAGAGACCTACATACTAACACCCGCGAAAACCTCAGAAAACATATATATATATATATATATATATATATATATATATATATATATATATAGATAGATAGATAGATAGATAGATAGATAGATAGATAGATAGATAGATATAGATATAGATATAGATATAGATATAGATATAGATATAGATATAGATATAGATATAGATATAGATATAGATATAGATATAGATATAGATATAGATAGATAGATAGATAGATAGATAGATAGATAGATAGTGTTACAACCCCTGGTATGCCCCAATTATGGGAGGAAGCTAACTGCTTCCATTATCTGTCAATCGGCTCCTCACAAGAGTTCATCACGACAGAAACCCAATATTTTTACTGTTGCCTTTGTTATATTTGTGTTATATTTGTGCTGATAAATAAATAAAGCTTCCTCCCATAATTGGGGCATACCAGGGGTTGTAACACTAAATATATACCTTCTTCCCTGGCTTCAGCTGATAAGGAGGAGGGCCTGTGGCTTAATGGCTAAGACGTCTGCGTAAGATGTAATACACCACAGGTTCGAATCCCAGTAAGGGTATGGCTAGCTGATGAGAGCTAAATAGCTTGAAATAGATCTATACTAGTCTCCCTTTATTTATTTATCAGAACAAATACAATATATATATATATATATATATATATATATATATATATATATATATATATATATATATATATATATATATATATATATATATATAACGTATATACTCGAGTATAGGCCGACCCGAATATAAGCCGAGGCACCTAATTTTACCACAAAAAACTGGAAAAGTTATTGACTCGAGTGTAAGCCTAGGGTGGGAAATGCAGCAGCTACCGATAAATTTCAAAAATAAAAATAGATACCAATAATGCCATTGCCCATTGAATAACATATACAGCCTGCCTGTGCCCATTAAATATACAGTAGCCATTGTAAAAATTTGCTCTGCATAACAAATTATTATCACACAATACTGGTGTATTCAATGAAATACTTCACTCACCTCATGATGCTGATGTCCCGCTGTGATGATGATGTCCCGCCTCCTATGACACACGGCACAGTGATTCCTATCATTGGATCACTGTACCAGAGGAGGTGGGACATCACTATGTGGCTGCTTGCCATAACAAGGAGGAGGTGGGACATCGTTGCAGAGCGGCAGGAGGGGGAGGAAGGGGAGTCGTAAGATAGCCCTGCATTACATTAGAATGTGAGGAGGGGGGATGGTGCGGTGCACGCTGCGTGGCAAACTGACACAGAGCGAGGGGAAACTCAGGGGCGCTGGGCCATTCACGAGCGTCACCCAGCGGCATGGCCCCGCCCCTTTTTCTCCTCCATTTCGGGCACATTTTTCACTGACTCGAGTATAAGCCGAGGCGGCTTTTTTCAGCTCAAAAAGTGGGCTGAAAAACTAGGCTTATACTTGAGTATATACAGTATATATACATACATACATACATACATACATACATACATACACACACACACACACACACACACACACACATATACATACATACATACATACACACACACACACACACACACACATACACACATACATATATTTGTTTTCTGAGGTTTTCGCGGGTGTTTGTATGTAGGTCTTTGGTTATTCGAAGGCAACGAATGAGACTTTGTCGAAACATTGCCAAGACACTTCCAATTTTATGCGGGAGAAATCCCGAATAACCAAAGACAGACAGACAGACAGACAGACAGACAGACAGACAGACACAGAGAGACACACACACAGACACACATACACATAAAGAGGTGCTCTTGAAGTCCCATTTGTAAAGTGGTAAGACACTGAGCTTGTCAATCAGAAAGGTCAGCAGTTCGGCAAGTAGAGAAATAGGAACCACCTTTGGGGGAAAGGTAACAGCCTTTGGCATTTAGTCATGCTGGCCACATACCATGGAGGCATCTTTGGACAGCGCTTTGAAACAGAGATGAGCACTGTCCCCTAGAGTCAGGAACAAGTACCACATATGTGCAAGGCGAACCTTTGCCTTTACCTATCTGTATCTATTATAATTCTGAAATTTTCTTGGCATCCAAAAAGTTTATCATCTAAAAGACCTATTCTAGGCCAAAATTGAGATGAATGATTTAATACATGAATAAATTAATACATGGCTGAATGAGTGAAGAATGAATGAATGAGGCTTTAGTAAATGAAGTACTTATTACTTAGTAAATAAAGTACTTAGTAGAATTAATTAAGCCTTAATAAGATCACGCTTAAAATACTTCATCTACTTTTAGTTATCATATAAAAAAGATGTAGAGACTCTGGAAAGAGTGCAGAAAAGAGCAACAAAGATTATTAGAGGATTGGAGGCTAAAACATATGAAGAACAGTTGCAGGAATTGGGTATATCTAGTCTCGTGAAAAGAAGAGCTACAGGTGACAATATTTCCAATATTTGAGTGGCTGTCACAAGAAAGAAGGTGTCAACCTATTTTCCAAAGTATCAGAAGCTAAGGCAAAAATAATGGATAGAAACTAATCAAGGAGAAAAACAACTTGGAACTAAGGAGAAATTTCCTGACAGTGAGAATAATTAATTAGTGGAACAACTTACGTTCAGAAGCTGTGCGTGCTCCATCACTGGAGGCTTTTAAGAAGGGACTGGACAACTATGTGTCTAAAATGGTATAGGGCAGTGGGGGGGTTCCGGCTCCGGTTCCAACGGGGCCTGGAGTCCACCACATAAACCTGTGCAGCATGCATTCACACATGTGCAGTGTGCACATGCGTCCTTACCTCTTGCAATGCCTCCACGATGCTCCAGCTGCTCGATGCAGCATCGCGGAGGCATCGTGCACTCCGTCGCATGCACGGAAGTGCAAAAGAGATCAAATACAGGTAAAGAGTTTGGGCGGGTAAGTGGGCCCTCAGGAGCACTGTACTGGAATGGTACCCGGTGCTCCAGTCAGGCACCAGTACGCCCATACTGGGCATACCTCTGGCAACTCACCACTGGTATAGGGTCTTCTTCTGAAGACCTCCAAGGACCCTTCCAACTCTGTTATTCTGTTATTCTGAATCTGCTGTTTGAATTATATCAGAAAATCTCATATAACTGTTTTAAACTATACTATTAGTCAAAGGATAATTAAGATAATTAAGTTTTTTTTTAAGTACACTATCCTACTTTCTGAAACCAATGTCTCATGAGAGTCACAGTAGTTATGTGGAAATTGTTATTGGAGGGAAAAACATTTTACCCCTTTTTATGAAAACAGAAAGTGAATACTGTGAATGCAGTAAAAAAAAAATCATTCCTACTGAAATCTATGCAATCCCTACACTATTTGCCTTTCGAAAGTCCCTGAAGATCTGAATCTTTCTCCAGACAAAATGGGCAGGTTTATATTTGGGAGCTTAGATTTCTAATGGTTTTGTGTTAACTGATTCTTGATAAGATTTCAGTTGGGTTTTGATTTATTCTAATGCTTCCTTTTTGTTTGGTTACCACCCAAACCTTTTCAGATGAATTGGGCAGCCATATAAATTGGGTAAATGATAAATAATAATAAGTAATAT
This sequence comes from Thamnophis elegans, assembly GCF_009769535.1. NCBI lineage: Eukaryota > Metazoa > Chordata > Lepidosauria > Squamata > Natricidae > Thamnophis > Thamnophis elegans. The sequence goes on from NC_045547.1 coordinate 67,392,226, forward strand.
ATGGTAAGCTAAATAGTAAGCTAGTAATAATGCAATACTGTTCAAAGAAATAATATGAATTACAAATATTAAGAGGTCAAGATGAGTGACCCTGTAAGTAAAGGAAAACATTTTTGGGGGGAGGGGGAGTTAGATAAAACCTATTTTCAATTTATTATTTTATATACTTTTCATAATTGGATAGATTGTTTAATAATTAATGTCTCATATTTGACACATTTATGGAACAGAAATAACACTTCTTTTCCAAGCTTCCCCTATATATAATATATATACTGTATATTTAAATCCATACATCCCTTTAGCAGATTTATATAGTTAACTTTGTACTTTCAAATAAGTAGTATTTGCAGTATCTCCTTTTGCAGCTGCTATTTTTTATATATCTGAAATCTAAGAAACAAACTATGTTTATACTGTGTGTGATCAATTAAGCCATTTTAATATAAGCTATTTTAATATAAGCCATTTTGGGATCTTCTTTTATCCATCCGTTAGACTGCAGCAAGCGAGAATCACCAACTCATGGACTTTTTCATTCATTTGCACCCCCAACCGCCACAAAATGACATGATATTAATGCCTGCCATACCTCATGGCTTTGATACATTAAGGTAACGCTCCTCAACTTTTGAGGCTTGGCAGACCAGTTGGAGGGGTAATATGGGAACTAGACCATAGGACAGTGGTGGGATTCAAATAATTTAACAACCGGTTCTCTGTCCTAATGACCAGGTGGGTAGGCGGGGCTTAGTGGTCATGTGACCATGTGGGCGTGGCCAACTCAACATTACTCAGGTCGATGGGCTCTTTGCTTTAGCTATTACAATGTAATAAGGGTTACCGGAGAGGCAGTTTCTGTAAGCAGGGCAATAAAGATTAAGCTAGAAACAACACCAGAATGTTTCCTTCCTGCCTTCCTTACAGGATTAGCCCTGTAAAGCAGAAAAAAACCAAAAGAAAATTTTTTCCAACAACCTGTTCTTTGAACCTCTTAGAAAGTTAAGAGCCGGTTCTCCCGAATAGGTGCAAACTGGCTGAATCCCACCACTGCCATAGGAGTATCAGGCTGGCACACATGCATGCAGCCCTTGTATGAGTGGCAGGCCAGTGCACGTGCATCCGAGTACCCTCTAGCCAGCAAGTTGAAATGAGCATGTGTGTTCCAGCCAGTCATTCACATGACCTAATTCCGAATAGGTCTAGTACTATGGGCGTTAGTTAAGGGGTTGGGGACCTCTGCATTAAGACTTCATATAAAGTTTTTTTTAGGAAGATAGAGATATAATTTAGTTTATACTGTGCCCTTGAAATAGCAAAAGACTTCCTATCAGTTTTATATATTTTGGCTAGTATACCACAAACTCAACTGAAGTCCAGTTTTACATTAAGTAGTTATTCTATGCAAGCTAGGTTCTCTAATCTAGAGTCTGCCGTACAATCCACAATACAGCTGCCTGCATTTTACCAGCTAGAAGGTACAGTATATGTAATATAGTATATTGATAAAAACCCAGGATGTCCTGCACTCATATGGTACATTTAACATAATAACAAAAGTGACCAATCCCACAGTGGGTAGGAGTGGCAGCACCCCTAAGGTCACACTTTTCTGTGCCTTATACTTGTTACAAAGGTGTTAGTGCCTCAGTCCGTCCCTGGAGGAAACGGCTTCTCCAGGGCGGCACCTGGGCACAACAATCAAGGGGGGTCACCCACGAAGCTAATCCTAGAAAGAACTTGAGGACAAGAGATCTCTCTGGGTGAAATGACAACTTTATTATGTAGCAAAGCTGAATATATAAACTTTCATACGCAAATGAGGTTTTCAAACATTACAAATGTCATTGGTTACAAATTATGCATCTAGACCAATAACAGAATTAATAACTGCATGCTTCCTAAGTTTCACATGTGCCCTACTTTAGCTGTTTTCCAAGCAAGTACAAAACAAGCAGACAGGTGTCAAGAACAGTTTGTGGTCGGCTACATCCGTCCTGTGTGGCTAGACGTGCAGACTTTGCAAGTCCTACCTAGCTACCTGTCTAAACAGTGGAGGCATGCAAGGAAAGGCATTCTCAGAGAAACAGGATAGCGACATCTCCTCCTTTCTTTTTTATTATCTTTTTGTCAAAAAGACTCTTCCTCTTCATCTACCAGGGCTAATCACAGCATTCTACACATAAACCAATAAAAAATCACATCATGGCAAAGGGGGAATAAACAGTTACAGCACAGCATAGGGGGGAGAAAGGGCATGTGTGGGAGTTGCTGGCTCACATAGTTCATGTTACATGAGGCTGCATAATGAGTCCTGGCCGTTTAGGCCGGAAGGATGCTTCTGGTGCGATGTTTTTGCATCCCTGTGTATGTGTGTTTCAGACAGCAGAAACTGCCCTGCACACACACACCCGGAATGAATTCCAACACTGTTTTTGTTAAAAGGCAGCGTCTCCCTCTTCATCGCTGGGCATGCAGAAGGGATCTTTCCCCATGAAGGGGTTGACTGTTCATGTAACTCCATGTGGTTGACAATATGAATATTCTTCTGTGGAACCAAGCTAGAGTATATTCTTACACATAGTGAATAAAGAGGGTACACATTGAATACAGCAACACAACAGTATCAGCAAAGCAACAAGGGTTATAACGGTCTTGGAAACATTTCCCAACCAGTTAAAATTTGGTAACCAAGAGGTCATCCAATCCCACCAGTAGTCCAAGGCTTTGTATGTTTGTCCAACTGTTTGAACGGTATCATGTAATTTTTCCACACTGGTTTCAATTTGTCCGGACTGGTTCAAATAATGACAACAGGTAGCATTCAACCAAACACATAGCAGGGGGATCTGCGGCGAAAGACAGGGCAGCCGGTCGGGGGAGTGGAGGGTGGAGGGTGCTCTGCTCTGTGTTCCAGGTCAGAGACAGAGACAGCCTCAAGCTGTGGTTCCTGTTGGTTGATCATGGTCAGGCTGCTTCTGTGTTTGTGTAGGTGGTTGTATAGGTGGTTTTGGCAAATATGGTCTTACGTGCCGTCCTGGGATCCAAAGAACTTTGTCTTTTAATTGGATTGCAGCGTAGTTCCTTTCCCAGGTCAGCAGGTCAGCAGGTCCTCGCCACGTCAAGTCAGGCAAGCAGCGATAGTAGACAGGTGGACGGGAGGTGTCTGCAGTAGGTGGAGCTGCAAAATGACGAGTCGCTGCCGAGGATGGTGGGCTGCCGGTGTGTTGCACTGCTGGGAGGCCAGGGGGCATTTTCCTCTATTGCCAATATATCTGTCCAGGGCATGTTTTAATGTCTGGTTGGCGCGCTCAGCCGACGCCTGACCCTGGCTGTTATAAGGAATGCCAAATTTCTCTTTTGGGCGTCCCAGCGATGCAAAGGTCCGAATCGAATGATTAATAACATGTTTGGTGGCTTCACCCCTTTGGGGGGATGCCATAATGTAGCCTGAACATGTATAACATGCATTTGCCAAATTTGGCAACACTCTGTCCCTCAGGGATTAACTCCCATAGGGAGAGGGTTTGCCTGCTGGCTACAGGTGGGGCATAGTTGAATAATTGCTGATGCCTCATTTGCAGTAATGCCAAATGGTTTTATGAGCGCTTTTTTATTCTGGTGAAAGTAAGAGTGGCTATCCCAAGGTGTGATAGCAGAACAAACATTGACATGGGGTGGGGGGGCTGATGCCGCAGCGTCAGCAACATCATTGCCCTCCTGGAGAGGCCCAGGGAAAGGCTGATATGGGAGACATGGAAAAAATAACAGCGAGAGGAGACAAGACCTTGTAAAGTGAGAAACAGAGACAAAAGTTGTGAATCAACAGAAGAAGAGAGATAAGACTCACACAAAGAAGTTATAATCTGAGTCACATAAAGACTAGCAAGAATTAAGTTAAACGGTTGTTTGTCAAATAACTGAAAGGCCAAGATGGAAGTGGCCAATTCATCTCTTTGAGCAGATTTTTGTGGCTCTGTGAGCTGGGTGTGCCATGTACCATCCTCCTGCCAGGCACATGCTCCCATCGGCAAAGACAGTTATAGCGTCTTTGATAGAAAAAAGCTGTTGAAGGAGGCTTCCACTGGAGTGGAAGGGCTTTTGTAATTAGGGCTGCAAAAAGGGTGGGTATCTGAGAAATAGTGGACAAGTGTCTGAGATTTTTCAGCACTCTAAAAGGGAGGGCTTCATAGACGGGAGCAGCGCCCGTTATGTCAATGGGAAAAGCAGAAAGAAGTTCCAGATCATCTGGGGTAAGAGAAGGATCGGCTCGGGCAGAAGCCAAACCACGAGCCACAGCACTGCCAGCCATAGTAGGGAGAGAGAGAGAGGAAGCAAAATAAACGCCGGCAGGATCAGAAGAAGGAGGGGGAGGTGATGTGAGCGAAATGTCAGAAACAGAAGGAGAGGGAGGGGGGAAACAGAGGGAGAGGAGACAGACGGGACAAAATTTGAAGGGCGATCTAAATAAGGAGGCGGGGGAGTAAGATCAGGGGGTTCTATGGGAAAATCAGGAGAAGGGTCAGAATAATGGAGTCTAAGAGCAGCAAGTATGACCTTCCAAGTCAGGAGCATCGGAGTAGGAGCACGAGGTTCCTGATGGAGATATGTGCCTATTTTCACCCATGGTCCAGGTTTAAGGGAGTCATGGTGAGGATAGGAGGGGCAGTTTTGCCAAATGTGTATTAACAGTTGGCGTAATTCAGATTTGGTAGGAAAGACAAATTTCTTTGTTAATTGACTTTTAGAAGCTCTGAGAATCTGGCCAAGTTCCTCTGCTTCTTGGACAGATCCGCCCCCATACTTACAAAAGATCAGTCGTTTCCACGAACGACGACGAGTGCGCGGGTAAGCGATGGGGTCTCAGGCACGCGGCGGCGAGGCTGCATCGGTCCGGCGGAAAAAATCACGTCGGGGTCACCACTTGTTAGTGCCTCAGTCCGTCCCTGGAGGAAACGGCTTCTCCAGGGCGGCACCTGGGCACAACAATCAAGGGGGGTCACCCATGAAGCTAATCCTAGAAAGAACTTGAGGACAAGAGATCTCTCTGGGTGAAATGACAACTTTATTATGTAGCAAAGCTGAATATATAAACTTTCATACGCAAATGAGGTTTTCAAACATTACAAATGTCATTGGTTACAAATTATGCATCTAGACCAATAACAGAATTAATAACTGCGTGCTTCCTAAGTTTCACATGTGCCCTACTTTAGCTGTTTTCCAAGCAAGTACAAAACAAGCAGACAGGTGTCAAGAACAGTTTGTGGTTGGCTACATCCGTCCTGTGTGGCTAGACGTGCAGACTTTGCAAGTCCTACCTAGCTACCTGTCTAAACAGTGGAGGCATGCAAGGAAAGGCATTCTCAGAGAAACAGGATAGCGACACAAAGGTAACCGAAATGCATTAATAATGGAATACAGCCCAGAGCATGACAAGGATTCAGTCTAAAACAGTCTAATGGCTAGATTTAATTGTTGATTACCAAGCTTTCTGGTTAAACTGCTGTTTATTTATTTATGTATTTGATAGCATATATAAACATGATCTGAATACTTGAAATGGATATGAATAAAAGGGAACATTAGGACAGGGATGGTAGGTACATTGGTGCGCTTATGCACACCACTTCCAGACTCCTAAGGAATGGGGTTAGGTCAACAGTAGACAGTCTAAGGTTAAAGGTTTGGGGGTTTGGGGAAGAAACCACAGAGTTAGGTAGTGCATTCCATGCATTGACCATTCTGTTGCTGAAGTTGTATTTTCTGCAGTCAAGTTTGGAGCAGTTTACCTTAAGTTTGTATCTATTAGGTGCTCGTGTATTGTTGTGGTTGAAGCTGAAATAGTCATTGACAGGTAGGATATTGTAGCAGATAATTTTGTGTACTACGCTCTTGTCAGACCAAAGGATGCATAGTTCTAAGGTTTCTAAACCCAAAATTTCATGTCTGGTGGCATAAGGTAGTGGATCTGGATATTTGAGAGACCGCCTTCTGCCGATTACCTCCCTCCGACCGATTAGATCACACAGGCTGGGCCTCCTCCGGATTCCATCCGCCAGTCAATGTCGACTGGCGACTACACGGAGGAGAGCCTTTTCTGTTGCAGCTCCGACCCTGTGGAACGATCTCCCCGTTGAGATTCGTACCCTCACCACCACCCAGACCTTCCGCACAGCCCTCAAGACCTGGCTCTCCCAGCAGGCCTGGGGATAGGTTCCAATTTACCCGCCCGAGTGCTGACTGTTGAATGCATGTTGTGGTTTTACTATTTTATTTTTGGTCACTTATTGTTTGTCCCTTGTTGCTGCACACCCTTCCCTTATGATTGTAAGCCGCCCTGAGTCCCCTCAGGGAGAAGGGCGGCCTATAAGTCTTAATAAATGAAATGAAATGAAATAAGGTATTCTGTTGTGAGCAGAGGAGTGGAGAGGAATGTTTATATGAAAACAGCCAGATTCAATCATCAGGTTCTCCAGAAAACTCTTGAGAAAAGCTTTTAGTTCATGCCTGGAGAAATTCCTGAGCAAGATGGGGGGAAAAATCAACACAGTAACTAAGGTGATGGAATAATACTGGAGATAATAATACAGAATTTAGTTGGGAAACTTTGGACCAGTTACTCTTCTGCAGCCAGTTTATTTCACACAATGGAAATGGGAGAAGGCTCTGTTTACTTCCTTGAGTACTCCATTGAGCATCTGTATGATATATGAGATAAAAATCTTTCAGAGATCTAAATATATGTTTAACTGTTTTCTACATTCTGATGAAGAATACTTACCGCAGTTTATGTTCCTAAAGGTAAAGGTTCCTCTTGTATATATGTGCTAGTCGTTCCCAACTCTAGGGGGTGATGCTCAGCTACGTTTCAAAGCCAAAGAGCCAGCAGTGTCTGAAGACGTCTCCGTGGTCATGCGGCCAGGATAACTAACCGCCAAAGGTGTATGGAATGCTGTTACCTTCCCACCAAAAGTTGTCCCTATTTTTCTACTTGCATTTTTATATGCTTTAGAACTGCTAGGTTGGCAGAAGCAGGGACAAGTAATGGGAGCTCACTCCGTTACACAATGCTAGGGATTTGAACTGCCGAACTGCCGACCTTTCTGATCGACAACATCAGCATCTTAGTCACTGAGCCACCGCATCTCTTATATTCCTAGAAAACAATATTTTCAAAAAGTCTAAATCATACTTGACTGGATCCATACTGAAAGGCATCATATTTATTGATTTATTTGTTATTAAACTCATTTGTTTATCAGATCTTTACCTGCACGCCCCTGCAGAGCCAGTGGGCTTAGAACATTAGTTAATTTTTAAAAAATACCTTCAGTTACCATTAAAAATTAGATGCCAGCAGTAATAGGAGCTTAGGTATGTAGGGGCTTATATTTAAGATGCCACTTCTATTTTCTGTTATATTAATGTTCCTGAACTGGAGAGCTTTAGAGTGTATTTTTTTGTTTAGATTAATTTATTTTGAAATTTAATTTCAATAAGAAGCAAATTTATATCTGACAGAAATCTACAAGGTTTGGCAACTTCTTGAGGCCACCTTGGGCCTCCCATCCCCACCTCACAAAAAATAATAATTTGAAATCTTGTAAAACTGGCAATCCAACCCTGTGATTTTAGAAGATCTCTTTTTATATCAAAATCCAGAAATCTTCTAACATCAAGCATTAAGATTTCAGTGGTCTCTTGCAATATCTTACCAAAAAAATTGTGATTGCAAGATTTGGCCTACTTTTAAAAAAAGGTAAATTAAGTTATTTCAGTTTAATTGATTAAGATATATTACTATATGTTTGCAACAAGTATGGCTTTGTTAAATCTTCCCTCAAGGAATATCAATGTATTAACATTATTATGTATCTTATCAGCAAAGGCAGCATCACACAATTAATGAATGGAAGGCTTTGCTGCAGATTTAAAAGATAAATATAATATTGAGCTCCTTGTTTCAAAGATGCTATAATTTGACAAAATGAACTACCCACCAGAGCTACTTTATGTACCTTCATAAAGTTACGTTTCATAAAAATGGAAAAAGCTGGAGAAGAAGAAAAAAGAATCAAGTGATATAATACAATTCATTTGTCTTTTATAACTAGGAAGACAAAGTCTCTTGGAGCTAATGTTTCATTTGCCTGCATTATTAAAACAGGCTATCTGCCAGAAAGAAGAATGAAACTGAATACCAGTTTTTCAACAGAAAGCTTTTCTTTGTATACAGTCTTCTTTTCATTTGTGTTTTACGCTCCGCTTTTTATTACAAGTAGGAACAAGTGAGGATAGATATAATGCTTCATTAATATCATTCAATTTCAGATCCAGGTACGAGGAAGATAATTCATAGGCAGAAAAACTTTTGCCCATGCACAATCCATTTTATATACTGTAGAGAACAACACATAAAAATTAAAAAGATTAAAAAGCCCCAAACTTTTGTGTGCTTGTGTGTTCACACACTCCAGAAACACACACACAGACACAGACACAAACACACAGATTTTACAGTATCCTTCCCCTCCCCTGGAGTGGGGAGGAAATGGAGATTTACAGTATCTTTTCCCTGCAATGTCCACAATCCACGCTATGCCCACCAAGACACGCCCACCGAACTGGTAGTAAAATTATTTGAATCCCACCACTGTTTAGTTGGTGTGTTGGTCGACAACCCTTCTTTCCTGTAGAAGGGAAGAGAAAACTCTTTTGAATTAGGTTCTTGTTAATATGACAAGGTATCCTTAGCACTAGTCCATAGTTACATATGCAACAATGAACTTGAAAAAATAAAGCAGAAGAATAGAACTACTGTATATCTTGGACACAAATATTAAATGACTCAATATGTTCCACTTGTTTCATCCAATAGCACTTCAGGCTTAATTGGATTTCGAAAATCATTTTTTTCTTCTAAATTCTGTTACTGCAAATTAGTAGCAACACTGCCTACTCTAAGGAACTGTTATTGTAATAAGGTATTCTAAATGATGCAAATATCTGCAGATGGTAGTGATTTATACTTTAAATGAATAGCAAGGATAATTTCATTTCATTGTAAAATACTTTTAAATTTTATTTTATTTTATTACTGAACCAAAAGGAGACTAATTTTGCCTTTAATTTATCAAAGCATAGTTGTAGCTCTTTTCTTTAATGGTATCATTGTGTTTTGCTGATGGAAAATATTGAAAGTAAGTACATTTAATATAAAAAATAATATCAAAACTATTTATACATCTGCTGGAACCTATAAATGAGAGCCACAGCAAGCATAAAAATGGCAAAAATCAGTTTTTAAGTTCCATAATATTCTATCTCCAACATTCACAACTTTAGGGCCCACCTCACATGGCAAAACTTTAAACTTTAATAGGATTTGTATGCCACCCCTCCCTACGGACTCTGGGCGGCTCACAACAAATAAAAGCATTTAAAATATTTAAAAATACAAAATTAAAATCAATACAACATCCATTCCATCAAGTGGGGCTGGAAATTAATCAACAGCCCTAGGCCTGCCGGAAGAGCCAGGTCTTGTTCGCTTTATGGGAGAGTGGTGAGGGTCCGGATCTCTGCAGGTAGCTCGTTCCATAAGGCCGGTGCAGCTACAGAGAAGGCCCTTCCTCGGGGAGCCGCCAGCCGGCATTGTCCCGTCGACGGCACCCGGAGGAGGCCCAACCTGTGTGATCTTATTGGTCATTGGGAGGTGAATGGCAGGAGGCAGTCTCTCAGGTAGCCAGGTCCAATACCATGTAGGGCTTTAAAAGTATCGACTAGCACCTTGAAGCGAGTATGGAGATCAATGGGAACCCAGTACAGCTTGCGGAGGATAGGTGTAACATGGGTGTACGTCAGTACACCCATTATCGCTCGCATCTACTGGCTGATATGTACAATTAATTTGTTTAATAACATTTTTTTATTGGATGCTAATATGAGGGGAAAATGCTTTTTCAGCTAGCAAAGAAGACAAAGATGAATGTGTAGCATGGTATGTGTTTTTTTTTTCCATTAAGACACATAACAATCAGAGGTGGTATTCTGTCAGTTCGCACTGGTTTGGGAGATCCAGTAGTGGTGCAGTGCGACGCTCTGCCGCTCTGCCCAGATGTCATCACAGACGCTCTGTGCATACGCATAAGGGCCGTGCATAAGTGAAGCCTGTGTGCACCTGCACACACAGGCTCCCAGTTCCAAACCAGTAATGAAGGTAAGAGGATTTCATGCCTGATAACAACGGTAGGAAATATATGACACTGGAACTTCAAACCATAAGAGCTCCATTGGCACAGTGGTTAGAATGCAGTACTGCAGGCAGCTTCTGCTGACTGCTGTCTGCCTGCTATTTGGCAGATCGAATCTCACCAGGCTCAAGATTGACTCAGTCTTCCATCCTTCCAAGATCGGTAACACGAGGATCCAGATTGTTGGACTAATAGACTGACTTTATAAACTGTTTAGAGAGGGCTGTAAAAGCATTTTGAAGTGATATATAAGTCTAAGTGCTATTGCTATAAGAGTTTACAGTAATAATTTGATTTTGATGGATTAATTTAATTCAACAAAGTCAGAGCTCAATGCCAAACTGATTCTGAGTGGCTCACATATAATGAACAATTAAAACACAATGCAATACAAAACCAAATGGTTGCTAGTCACACTACACAAAAATTTAGACAATGGAACAATTCCATCCATGTCAACTTAAGGCATGAGAGGGAAAATCAGATCTTCCATTTTTACAGAATACTGAAAGATTGGGACATAACCCTGATAGCAATAGCAGTTAGCAATAGCAGTTAGACTTATATACCACTTCATAGGGCTTTCAGCCCTCTCTAAGCGGTTTACAGAGTCAGCATATTGCCCCCACAATCTGGGTCCTCATTTTACCCACCTCGGAAGGATGGAAGGCTGAGTCAACCTTGAGCCGGTGAGATTTGAACAGCTGAACTGCAGATAACAGTCAGCTGAAGTGGCCTGCAGTACTGCACTCTACCCACTGCGCCACCTCAACGCAGTGGGTAGAGTAACAGTAAGTATATTCTGTCACTATTCTATCATAGAAATATTATAGCATGGGTCTATATTAAATTTAATGCAAGATGCAAGTAAAGCATAATAAATGCTAATTACAGCAACCCTGGACTTCATAGTGGATTGTTTCATTTGCCTATTATTTAAGGACAAGCACTTAATATGGTCTGATAATTTAATGATAAGTTTTACACACCATACATAAATTATTATTAATAATTGATTTGAAATTGGGATTGATATGTTCTTTTCTGATTTTTTCCCCATGAATGTATGTTAATACACTTTAGTTTGCAATTATGTACTTCACCACTGTGATTTATATTTTTGTTGTTAGATTGTTGATTTACTTATATGCAAATAGTAATTTTCAAATAAGAAACAAATAAGGATACACTGTTGACAAGCTTTTTCTTTTTCAATTAATAAAGTTTATTTTGTTGTAGTATTTGTATCAACATCAAACTAAAATTCTGTAGAGATTCTTAGTCATCCAGTTCATGGTTGTCCCAAATGTGCTTTCTGAGAAGCCAACTGGACTTTCTTGTTTTTTCTTTTGAAGACAATTTGCTTCTCATCCAAGGAGCTTCTTCAGCTCTGAACAGGATAGTGGAAACTGGAAGGATTTATATTCCTTGCAGACCGCTGATAAGATGCATCCTTTTAGAGGGTCGTTGAAGCACTTGGAGGTTTATTTGTGCTTTCAGGGTCACCTGAGTAGCGTGACCCGACAAATGCGTGCACAACAAAAGCGTGCCGATGAAACCGCGGCGAGAAAACCGCGATGTCATAAACGCGCCCACAACAACGCGCTGACAATCTGCGCCCACAAAAGCGCGATTTAAGTTAAGTTAAGGGTTAGGGTTAGAGTTAGGGTTAGGGTTAGGGTTAGGGTTAGGTTCAGGGTTAGGGTTAGGGTTAGGGTTAGGGTTAGGGTTAGGGTTAGGGTTAGGGTTAGGGTTAGAATTAGGGTTATTAGGTTGTTATTAGTTGTTTATTGAAGGCACGCTTTTGTTGGTATGCTGTTGTCGGTGCGCTTTGCGCATATTCGTTGGCGTGATTTAGACCTCATGGTTTTCTCGCCGCGATTTCATCGGCGCACTTTTGTTGAGCGCACAGTTGTAGGTGAACCCCTGAGTAGCACTCCTGGTTCCTGTAGTCTGCAATTTTTTCTCTCTGGAAATCCATTCCTACTCCCACACCATTCAAAGTGTGTTCATCCCAAATTGTATATCTAAAAGACTGTAGAGGTTCTCAGTCATCCAGATCATGGTTGTCCCAAAGGTGCTTTTTCAGGAGACAACTGGACTTTCTTGTTTTTTGTTTTGAAGATGTTTTGCTTCTCATATGAAGAAGCTTCTTAGATGAGAAGCAAAATATCTTCAAAACAAAAAACAAGAAAGTCCAGTTGCCTCCTGAAAAGCACCTTTGGGACAACATCAAACTAATTGCTCTTAATGGCAAATCCTTGGATTCTCCTGTGCTGTTTCCTATGGTCTTCTAAGAAGACTCAGAAGCAGAACAATTTCTGAAAGTGCTGATTTCCAGCTGGAACCTTCTTTCCGGTATTAAGCTCCCAGTGAGGAAATTTATGGTAGCAGACAGATCATCTTTACCATACAAAGAGGGAACTTCCTGACCAACCATTCTGGTCATGCTCCACACAGTTTGAAGGCAATCTAAAATGACCTTTCCTTTTGCCAATTTGAAATGCTGAGAATAACTTGTGAAAAATCACTGCCCTGACCTAAGTTGCAACAATACAAATCCCTTCACCTCCACTACTTTCTTCAAAAAGAACACAGTTTTTGCTTGACCCTTTGCAAATTCCTCTTCTGCTCATTTCTACTTGGCTATTGAAAAGAAGCTGAAAAGCAGTTGAGCTAGCAGTATATCTTGTTATTATTCACCTAAGAGGGCAGGAAGGAGAAATATATGGGTAGGAAAGGGAGAAAGGCTATTAGCAGATGAAGAAATGCAGAAAGCAAATTCTTTTCATAACACAGGATGACCAGTTTGTAGAATACTGAGCCAATATTATATGTTGGTCTTATCTTTGTATTTTGAACAGTCTTTATACAAAACAATCCAAGAGCAATCAAAGTGTAAAGGAGGAAATGGCTCATAGTTGATATTTGCTCTCCATGTAATTGCAGACACATATGTCAACTAAATAGATCTACGTATAGACTCAAGGCAATCATCCATAACTAATCTGTTACAGTAGCATTGCATTATTAAAATGTGGAAAGGAGGGTGATGGGTGGAAAATAAAAATATCAGCAAGAACAGAGCACAACATCCAATCACAGTTTCCTATCTCATAGTTATGTTTACAGGTTCAGTAGTTGCATTCACATTTCAGATGCTATATATGTTTAGGTTGAAATATGCTCCGCTAAAAATGTAATAAGTGAAGTGATCCAAAGCAGATTTTATTTGCCGAGTATGGATAGGAATATTACCAAGAGCACTGAACCAGACGTGCTGTCTCAGAGATAACTGTTTAGCTTACTGCTAGCTAATCATACAAAACCAAATTGCTCTGAATGCCATATGTGTGCAATACTTATTCACCTGTAGCACGGCAGTATTCAACTGGAGTGGAAAGCACATCTGGCCTGGCCTTGCTTATTCCCGTGGCATGATAAATTATTCCCTAGGAATAAAGGGAAATAAAGGGAATAAAGAGAATAAATAGAAATAAGCCATTCGGTTTGCCTGATCCCAGGATGTTAAATAATGGATCAGGGAAACCCTAAGGCCATGCTTTAGGGCAGTCTTCCTCAACCCTGGCAGCTTGAAGATGGGTGGACATCACCTCCCATTATTCTTCAAGTGGCCAACAGTTGTGGGATTCAAAATTTCTTACTACTGGTTCTGTGGGCGTGGCTTGGTGGGCATGATGTGGCTTGGTGGGCATGGCTTGGTGGGCATGGCAGAGGAAGGATACTGTAAAATCTCCATTCCTTCCCCACTCCAGGGGAAGGTTACTGCAAAATCCCCATTTCCTCCCAATCATCTAGGACTCAGGAGGCAGAGATGGGACGGAGCCAGTCAGAGTTGGTATTTACTGGTTCTCTGAACTACTCAAAATTTCTGCTACTGGTTCTCCAGAACTGATCAGAACCTGCTGAATACCACCTCTGTGCCAAGATTGTGAAACGCTGCTTTAGGTCATTTTCTCTAAAGCAACTTTTCTTTTCTTCAAAAGATTAGCCCTTTTCAAGATTTCATTGCGTGGGAATTGAATGGAGGAAATCCTAGGCCCAGCACATCTGCATACGGAGCCTGAGTTTTCAGTCAGTGATACAGTTTGATTAAGGAACAACTGGAGGAGTGTAATTTCCATTCTGACTGACAATTAGCAAAATGGCTTGGCCATTAGAGCAACATTCTATGTGTGCAACATGAGAACTCTTTTTCATTAAATTCATAGCTCCCAAATATGCTTTGTTTGGTCTGGGTCCTTTGAGCTGTTTGTTTTCATGCTGTTCTTTGTCTTATGAATTTGCTCTTACAATGGCCACTATGAAAAGTGTCTCTGATCATGGAGATAATAACACACTGTCTCAGCGGATTGTTTGATATGAATATATTTGAGCAGATAGGTATGAATATGCATGCCGCCATAATTAAATCTCAAGGAAATGGAGTTTCATCTGGAACTCTACATAAACTGAAACTCTGGGTCAAATATTATTTTAATCACATTAAACACTTTCAGACACTGATTTAAGTTTAATTACAAGTGCTCCCTGAAACAATATTATTAACATAAGTTACTTTCCATCATTTGCATATCTTGACCTGAAATAATAATGGAAGTTGTCACTGGAATGTAACAATGCTAATTATATTAATTAGTTTCTATGGAATGGTGGAAGAAAAACAGTGTACTTGTGAGATGATGATGTCTGATCAGAGCAATATGATTTATTTGCCTGCATTTATGGATCTGCAAGGGAAATTTTGCTTTCAGAGAACTCTCCTTACTTTCAAGCCAAATGAAATTCAGCAAGTTTTCTGTCATAAAATTCTATTATATATTAACGTTAGTGGTCCCCAACTTAACAACTGTTCATTTAATGACTGTTTGAGGTTACAACAGCACTGAAAAAAGTGACTTACAGCCTGCCCTAGCACTTATGACCATTGAATAACGCCTATAGCCATGTGATCAAGATTCTGGTTCTTGTATGTAATTATGACAATTCCTGCATCCTGAGGTCATGTGATCAATATTTGCATTCTTGCTCGCCGGCTTCTGAGAAGCAAATTCAATCGTGGAAGCTGGATTTGCTTAATGACTGAGTAATTCACGTAACAAGTGTAGTGATTTGCTTAATAACCATGGGGAAAAAAGGTCATCAAATCTGGCACAGCTCACTTAACAACTGTCTTGCTTAGAAATGGAAATTCTGATCCCAATTGGGGTCTTAAGACAATGACTTCCAGTAAAGGTATATTCATTCTGTCCCTATATTCCAAGAGAATTGAAAATGGTTATTTCTACTTTATGCCTAGAAAAACTTTGGCCCCCACATCTAGGCCATTTTTTTTTGTAGCACATGTAATTTTCTTGACCATGATTATCTCAAAATCATTTCCCAACTATAATGAGGTTAGACAACCATAGAAAAAGTATAGCACAAATCCTACCTATATAGTCATAACATAGTTTTAAAAAGCAAGGCTCTTAACCTTTTCTCTATGTTTAGTGAATCTAACATGATGTAGCCAACTCACTTAAACTCAGCTCACAGCAAATGATAATTGAAGTCTTTGACTGTCAAAATGTTCCTTAACTCCACTTTTATTTTAGTTCTTGGTCATTTAAGTTAAGCCCAATGCGTATTAATCTTCTAGCTGTATCCTTTGAGCATTTTAATTGTAGACATCCTGGCCCTCCAGTGTTGTAATTGGGTAGAAAGAGAGAAGTATGAATACATCTCAGGAGAATTGCAACATTATCCTTAAATAATTGCAAATAAATTTGCAAATGCAAATGAATGGAATGAATTTTGCATGAAATGAATGAACATCAGATGTTGCTATTTGCTAAATGCCTTACTCTCTGGAAATGAATACTGTGGAGGTAAGACATCCCCCTCAGGATGTGTATGTTCTGTTAAGATACAGCCTGTTGTGCTGTAAAATGGCTTCTACTGTATTGCCTTAAAATGGCTTTTACTGCACAGCCCAGTGGAGTTGCCATGGTAGTGGCTTCACAGTACTCAATAAGGACACTCCCTCAGGTAAGGGGAAAAATCCAACTTTAGAAATTACATTTGGTCCAGACATTTGTGAATGTCTAAGAGAGGATTGGGACAAACAAATACCTGGATAACGCTGAGTTAACAACCAGTGAGAAATAAATTGAAGTTTGTAGAAGCAAATGGGGCTACAGTTAGTGACTCTGCTACCTAAACTAAACATTCAAGTATTGCTTCTTCTTGACAATTGAGTGTGCAGGATAATTTTTTCCAGGGCACACATCTTCACCTCAAAAGTATTATTTACAATAGGAATCCATAATTCACAGGGCTTAAGGTCACATATTTAGCTATATGCATTTGTTCATACTGTATGCACCATATTTTAGGAGGAGATGTTATGCAATTTGTATAAACTTGTAGATATCTTAAGTTGGCCAAACTCCATTTCTATTATCAGCTTACAACTAAATACAACCCTCAAATAGAACAATAGTATTAATGTAATTCACAACATTCAATCCTCTTTACCTTTTATCACAATCTAATGTCATGCTTCAGATCATCCAACTTCTTTCATTTCAGAAAGAATTTGTGGTGGCTCTATAGCTTGCATTGTTAAATCATTATTTATTGCAGAGAATGATATGGTTTATTAGAAGATTAATATGCATTGAGCTTTTTTTAATCAGGGAAAATGTGTTTGCATAATGAATTCCTTTAAGCAGAGCTGATGTGGATCTACTTTCTTCGGTCTCAAAAAAAATCATATCTGCCTTCCAAATCCTATTCATGTACATTTATTAAAATGTAATCTGGTTAAAACATTTTATATTTAATTCCAAAGGCAAAGGGATAAGTGGGGGAGGGTAGGGGAAACATCATGAATGTTTTCCAAACCATGAATTATAATGTTAGAAAGTTTCTGATGCATTTGGAATGAAAATATTAAGTTTTTATTGCATGACTGCTATTGAATGTTACATATTCAGTTTCTTATTATATTACAATTTTATTCATCATGGAATGACAAGTGCAAAGGAAAAGGAAACAAAGCATATGTTTGATATTATTTGTAAATTTGAATTCCAGGCAGGAACCTAAGAATTATCAAAGTAACATTGTAAAATACAAAACATATCCAGGAACTTTTTGTGTGTGTTTGTATATGTGAATCCATGGCTGCTTTAGTTGAAATGACATGGGAAAAATTGTTTGACTTGCCTGATATTTACCTAATGCACCAGCGGCTACAGGGATGAATTTGAAAGATCTTTTTCATACTCATCTTTTTTTCAATCATGAGATCCATATTTTGTAATTCTAACCCCTCCCCCAATTCTCAATTTTGTTGTCCCTGGGCATTATACATCTACAAAGAATACTGTTTGATTCCAATTATCATATCCATGATGTTGCATTCTAGAGGGTGATTGTTTTGTATGTCAAAATCATACAGTATATATTTTTACATCATTTTCAACAACTTTTTTTCAATTTTGTGATTAGAGCACATTCAGGAAACTTAGAAATAACGATGATAATAATAACATTAGCAGTAACCTATTTCAAAAGAAACAAATGCCAAAGCAGATTAGCAACAAAAGTGGCAGCTAGCTTCACATCGACAATTGGGTGACTTCAAACCGCTGTGGAGATTTCGTGAAGCTTTGTAAATTCTTGCAAACAATAGATGATGTTGCAATTTTAAAACCATATATATAGAACAAGAGGTAGGTTGAATGATGTGGTAATACTTGCAGAAGCTTTAGCTAATGAGATGTAGTACTCTCAGATACTCAGAGTTAGATTAGCAAAGCTAATGCTACTTGGGTTTCATGCACTTTGTTCTCAGTTTCTCCAATGCAGCCAACCAAAAGCTTTAACATTGGTTTCCCTTGAGCTCATGGAACATTTACACTTTCACGCTTGCTTTGCCAACACAACAATTGAGAGCATTGGAAACAGAGGCTCAAGAGCTAATCTTAGTTTTAAATTCTGCATAATTGGGATAGTCTCTTAACAATGAATGAATGGCTGTTTGGTAAGACTTAAAGGCACTGGCCCAGACTTTTACTGCTCTAAAAATAGGGCTCAAAATGTCTTCAAAAGAAAAAAAAATAAGAAAGTCCAGTTGCCTCCTGAAAAAGCACCTTTGGGACAACCATGACCTGGATGACTGAGAATCCCTATAGTCCATTTCTTGGTGTTTGCTTACATCTGATTTAACAGGTGGTCGAACTAGTTTATCAGCAAAATGTTTCATGTCAGGATGCAGTCTTTTCGGATCAGAATACTATCAGGGGGAAATATGAATAATGAATAATATAAAGAAGAAATAAGAAAATAGTTTAATGGTGTATGCTGGCAAAGTTACCGTGTTGTTTGGCCATATAAATGTAATAGATGAGATAGATAGATAGATAGATAGATAGATAGATAGATAGATAGATAGATAGATATGAATACATATACAATAAGTAATTTCACATCTATAACACATTTGCTAGATAATAATGATCAAACTAAATATATCAATATTACTCAATGTGTTGTTATTGGCAGCATATAAATTTTATAAATAAATAATAAATAAAATAAATAAAAATATTACTAGATAATATGTAATAATGTCTCTAGTTCCCTAGCTGCTAGGCTAAAAACCAATTTAATGAAATGGACTCAGTAATAGAGAAAAAATTAAAATCAAAGAAATGTGATGTCGTAAGTAAGAGTTTGTCTCTGGCCAGGTTGACTCGGGATTCAACTCCTTCTCTATGTATGGAAACTCGTTGATTTGGGATTAGTCATTACTTGACAGGTTGCTGTTATGGGGATAAAATAGAAGAGATCTTCATGAAAAATGTATTGGGAATGAAGACAGAAATATGCAATATAAAAGTTAATAAAGTTGATGTCCCATGCCATGATTTGAGACAATAAAGAAGTCCAAGGCCTTGACTCAAAGGATACTAAAAAGACCATTTTATTTCTAGTGTTGGCAGCAGATGAATCTTCATGTCAGAATAACAGAGGGCTATGTAACATTTCCCATAGTTTACAAGAAATAGTCTTCAATGATAACTTTAGTATTCTGTTATGGATAGCAATATTTCAGTCTTTTGTGGAAGTTCAAATTTGCATTGCAAAATTTATAATCGCCCTGAAGAAACTGTGACAGTGACAAAGTATACATTTATATCTAGACGATAGCTATTGCTTTAGGCCTAGATGAAATAATATTATAATAAAATCTACACTGCTCATCAAAATTATGACTGTCCCAAGTACTAACAGCTAGCTTTGTTTTTGGTCAATTGTATCTCGGTTTACTTAGAAACTGTATGCACTGGGAGTGTTAGAGTTGGAAATTTACATCTATGAAATTGCAGAATCAAGAAAGAATCTAAAGAATTTGAAATGATGTGTAACACTCAAAAACAGCAATATGTCTGCTACGTCCTGACGTCTCAAGAAAGAGGTGTCAATCAAGTGGCAAACGTTGTTCATTGGTTCCGGCTCGGCTGCAGTCTGGCGGGAGCAATGCAGGCTCCCTATTGGTTAATAGTTTGACAGCTAGCATATAAAAGAGCTGTCAATTACGTTCGCTGGTTGTTTGTTGTCAGTTACATTAATAAACGGTTATAGTATACAACCTGGCGTTACCTCAGATGAGTATTTACCAATGTCCTTTTATCTATATTGAAAATTGGGATTAATTAGCTCAAATTTGTACCAAACTTCTGTATTGTTCACATTTAAAGGTAGTTTGCACTTAATATCTACAATTAGGAACAGCAGCTCTGCTGATAAATGATAGGGTTAATAAGTATTTCCTTTTGAGCTAAGTATTAGAGCTAAACTTAAATTAGGAATAAATTGTCCTGTGGAGGAGTGGGATAGAAAGCACATACACACAAAAGAATGATGGGATTCAAAAAAATTTGCGACCGGTTCTGTGGGCTTGGCTTGGTGGGTGTGGCATGGCTTGGTGGGTAGGTGTGGCTTGGTGGGTGTGTCAGGGGAAGGATACTGTAAAATCTCCATTCCCTCCTCACTCCAGGGGAAGGTTACTGCAAAATCCCCATTTCCTCCTGATTAACTGGAACTCGGGAGGCAGTGTGAATAGATGTGGGTGGGGCCAGTTAGAGGTGGTATATTTACTGGTTCTCCGAACTACTCAAAATTTCTGCTACTGGTTCTCCAGAACTGGTCAGAATCTGCTGAATACCACCTCTGACACACAAGAAATTTATTTCTTGGGCCCTATGCATAGAGCTGCTGATGGGGAAATGAACGAATGAAACTTAAGCCATTAATATTTTTTTTGTATTTTTTATTTTATTTTATTGGTCTTGTATGCCGCCCACTCCCGAAGGACTCCGGGCGGCTTACAATAAACAAAGGAAGGGGATAAATAGACAAATAGACAAACAACAATTTAAAATACACAACATTCATAGTTACAGTGGGGCTGGCTATTTCAACAGCCCCCCAGCCTGCTGGAGCAGCCAAATCTTAGTGGCTTTGTGGAAGGCCGGGAGAGTAGTAAGGGTCCAGATCTCCACGGGGAGCTTGTTCCAGAGGGCTGGAGCTGCAACAGAGAAGGCTCTCCCCCGGGGAGTCACCAGCCGACATTGGCTGGCAGATGGGATCCGGAGGAGGCCTAGTCTGTGCGATCTGATCGGGCTATGGGAGGTAATTGGCAGGAGGCGGTCTCTCAGGTACCCAGGTCCGATGCCATGTAGGGCTTTATAAGTAACGACTAGCACCTTGAAGCGAGTCTGGAGACTAATGGGTAGCCAGTGCAGCTTGTGGAGGATAGGTGTAACGTGAGTGTACCTGGGTGCACCCACGATCGTTCGCGCGGCTGCATTCTGGACTAGCTGAAGTCTTCGAACACTCTTCAAGGGCAGCCCCATGTAGAGCGCGTTACAGTAATCCAGTCTTGGGACTCCAAAGTGTGAAATGCAATTAAAAATAACCAACAGTTATGTTTTGCATACAGTTTTGCCACTTATAATGTCTTTACTTAACCACTAAAATCATTGGTTCCAACATTAAACATTTATATAAGAATAAGACATCTTCAATAAGCACAGAAAGATTAAAAATATGTTATCATGTCATATCTGGCCCTTGCAAGGACACATCCAGTTCTTTGACCAGAGTTTTCAAAATATTTGATGACTCTTAGTGCTGCAAGTTACATTAAGCAACCAGTCTACTAGGAACTAAGAGAATCAATCAGAAGCATTAGATACTGAAAGAGTTTAATTTTATAAATGGTTTAAGACAATCAGAAGACTTATTTATTTTCTACAAGGACTCATGATTAGATTTTCAAAGATTTTGTTTATATTGTTCTATTGACAAAATGATGATTTCTAATTAGATACCCAATCTAAGGCAGAATTCTGTGCTCTCTCTGGGAAATTTGCTTCAGTTTAATTAGCCAAGGAATAAACACGGCTCTATTTAATTCAATGAGTATGAGAGACACAGGAATGATCATTGTCAGAGCTTTCGATGCTACCAGTTCTAACTTCTCCCACTTGGACCATCAAATTAGGAATAAAATGGAGAAAAAACATGGAAAAAACATGGAAAAAACATGGAAACTCACAGAAAAGGTTTGGAAAATACACAAGCAAAACATAAGGACCAAAACATATACAGCCATAATAAATTTCTAAAATACTAAGCTATAAGTGATAATAGGAAAAGCAACATGTTTACTAACTTTCCATTTTACACTATGCCAACTAGCAGAACTTTTTAAAGATTTAAGTATGTATATGTATACGTATGTATGTACACATGTAATTGTAAGAATGATATAATTAAAATAACATTGTATAACACAACACAACAAACATAATAATATAGTAATGTAATATGCTGTACATTATATTATAATTACAATATAATCACACTTTTGCATGAGTTTATTGCAGCCACTTTTCAGTTCAGTATGAATTCAACTTGTATGCAAATTGGTGCACAAGTTACCAATAAATTTCTTCTAATAGATTTTCAATAGAATAGGGACAGGATTCTTGGTGCCAAACAGTACTTTACTGCTTTTGTCTAGACTGGGATGTTTATAGACATATGTGATAATTATGGCATCTTATCAAAGGATGCTTGAATATTGTTAAATCTAATATAAGACAGTTAATATTTCCAGGGAAAATAAGAAAGCTCAATATTCACATGAGCTCTGTGAAATTTTCGCATACTCTTTGTATCATCAGCATGTACAGAAAGCAGATATTGCAACAAATGTTCAGAGAATGAGTTGGTAGTGCACATGAATTTAGAGAATAAAGCAGACCGCTGAATATAAATTTGAATATATATATTGTATATATATATATGTGTATGTGTATGTGTATGTGTATGTGTATGTGTATGTGTATGTGTATGTGTATGTGTATATGTATATGTATATATGTATATTTGTATATATATATATATATTTGTTATATTTATGCTGATAAATAAATAAAGGGAGACTAGTATAGATCTATTTCAAGCTACTTAGCTCTCATCAGCTAGCCATACCCAAGTTTTTGGGACTTTAAGTATATATGTGTGTGTGTGTGTGTATATATAATGTTTTTTTATTTGTGCTGATAAATAAATAAAGGGAGACTAGTATAGATCTATTTCAAGCTATTTATCTCTCATATATATATATATATATATATATATATATATATATATATATATATATATATATATATATATATATATATATATATATATATATATATATATATATATATGTCTCTAGTTGTTCGGGTTTTCTCCCGCGTATATATATATGTCTCTAGTTGTTCGGGTTTTCTCCCGCGTAGAATTGGAGATGTCTTGGCGACGTTTCGACGAAGTCACATTCGTCATCTTCAGGCTGCTGCTGACTACTTCAGGTTTGGTGTTTCCAGGAAGTAGTCAGCAGCAGCTGACTACTTCAGAAGCCAAATTCACTTAACAACCCAGTTACTAACTTAACCACCACAGGGATTATGAAGTAGTCAGCAGCAGCCTGAAGATGACGAATGTGACTTCGTCGAAACGTCGCCAAGACATCTCCAATTCTACGCGGGAGAAAACCCGAACAACTAGAGACCTACATACTAACACCCGCGAAAACCTCAGAAAACATATATATACATACACGATTTTTTTACAACCCTTGGTAAGCCCCAATTATGGGAGGAAGCTAACTGCTTCCATCATCTGTCCTTCGGCTCGTCACAAGAGTCCATCACGACAGAAACCCAATATTTTTACTGTTGCCTTTGTTATATTTGTGTTTGTTTTTTTTAATTTGTGCTGATAAATAAATAAAGGGAGACTAGTATAGATCTATTTCAAGCTATTTAGCTCTCATCAGCTAGCCATACCCTTACTGGGATAACACTAACACACACACACACACACACACACACACATATATATATATATATATATTGCATTACATATTATAATTATGTATATGTTATATCTGGAAATCTACTTAGGCAATCTGGATTATTTATAGCACAATACAAGTTGTTCTCAAGTTATGATCACAATTGATCCACAAAAATTCTGTTGCTAAGTGAGACAATTGTTAACTGAGTTTTGCTCCATTTTACAACTTTTCTTGCTATAGTTGTTTTTTTTTTTCTTTTTTTTTTTCTTTTATATTAAATGTTTTATTCATTTTCATTTTCAATTTTGTACATTCACTTATATACGGGATATTTGCAATAATAATAATATAATAGTAAGAAAAAAAAAAACAAACCCCAACCTAAACACAACTCATAAACCCAACCTATCACTTTCATACACCCCTTCTTCTCCCCCTCCAACTTTCCTTTCTCCCTCCAACGATCACCCCTCCTACTTCCCTTTCCCCTCCTATCTTCCTTTCTCGCCTTCCTCACCCTCCTTCCCCTCTCATCCTCCTTACATTCCCCTCTTCCTCCCTCCTTACTTCTCCCTCTTCCTTTCCTCTACTTCTCACTATGGTGCATTTCTCTATTCCTTACGCCAAAAAGAAAAAAGAAAGGAAAAAAGCAATAAGAAAAAAAAGAGAAAAATAAAAAGAAAAGATAAGGAACAACAGTATACAAGTGTATTCTTCTTATTCTATATATTGAAACTATATCTCCACCCACCCACCCACCCCCAATGAACCCCCCTCCCTAACCCCCTCCGACTTCCCAGGTCACACACCCGGCACAGTTCAGTACCATTCACCTTCAAAATATCTTATTAACAATTATAATGAAAATAAAATAAAAAGAACACTCCGAAAAAGAAAAAAAACAAAAACAAAAAAGTAAATAAATAAAAAAAAAATTGAAAAATCTTTTGCATTATGCTCAGCCTCCCATCATTCTTAAAATTTAAACAGTGTGAATCATTCCATTTATATTTTGTCCTCGTCCCTTACTTCTTTGATATTTACCCCCATCTTCCTGTAGACTCTCCAGATAGCCTTTCTTAACCTTATATTCAAATATTAGTTTATACAAAAATCAATTCATACTTTCGCTACTCATCTTCCTATCCTTCGTTTCACGTCTCCATTCCTCCCAAGCCCAAATTGCATAAGATTAGGATCTCGCTCTTCACTTTAAAATCCTGAGCTTTTTATGTTATACTTCAGACATGTAAATTCGTAAAATGTGTGCCCAAAATCCATACCAGTTCGTTCAATCCCAAGATCCCTTCATCAATATCCCGCTCCACCTTCCTTTCTGCCCCACTCTTCCCAACTCCATTCATCCCAAACCGCAATTCAAATAAATCTTAGTCCCCACTTTCCTCACAGAAAACACTTCATGCGCAGTTTGGATTGAAATTCAAATAAGTCTTGTAAAAGTCCCGTATAATATCTGTCTAGAATAAGCAATGCTTCTTTCCATTCCTCATCAGTACACAGCTTTACCATTTCATACCAAACAGAAATCCTAAAGTTTTAATCAGTCCAAAAGCTTAGAAAGTATTTTAAAGACGTCGCTGGGTCTATATTCTTTACTCTTCTACCCTTCCGGAAAGAAAAGGCAACCCTCTGCCTTATAACCACGTGTCCCGCTGCTTTGAAAATATGACTGAATCCTCAGTTTCCGCTCTTCTGCCTCTCCTGTAGGGGGAGAACAACTCCCTCCTTCTTGTAACCAAGTGACTTGCTGCTTATCTTTCCTTCACCTTGTCCTTCCGCGTTTCCAAGTGAGTCAGGAAGCCCCGCCTTCAGAGTTTTATAATAAAAGTCCCGAGCTTCCGAAACAGAATTAATACGAAATCTTTGATTTTCAAATGTAACTGTGATTCCAACTGGAGCTTCCCATTTATACTTTATTTGACGATTTCTAAGTTCTTGGGTTAAAAAAGTATAACCTCTCCTTGCTTGCAGCATCTGGAGCGGGATCTCTTTAAAGACAAACAAATCATGGCCATCTATTCGGAGCCTGTTATTGTAAAATTTTTGAGTAATCGCATTTCTGGATTCTCTTGTAAAAAAGTATATAATTATGTCTCTTGGAAGCTGTCGTTGCTCTGCTACACGCGAATTCTGGCGATAGATTTTTCAAATATTCCAATCAAAATTGAGTCCCGGACCTCCCACCGCTTGGCTGAAAGCTTCTACAAACGTCTGTTTCAAGTTCTCTCCTTTCTTTTCAGGCAGTCCTCTAACTCTTATTGCAGACGCCTTTCTGTTATAATTTATCATTGTAAGTTGTGTTTGAGTATCTGTAATCTCTTGTTGTAATGCTTGGATATTAGAAGTCAAATTAAAATTAGCCCCCTCCAAAGTTTCCAATTTCGTCTCCATTTCTTCAATATAATCTGTTAAAGTAGACGTGACTTCAAACATATTCGCATTTATCTGGGCAATTTTGGTCTGTATTTTATCGCATAAATCCAACACAAATTCTTTAATTTCTTTTCTAAAGTCATTAATTATTTGAAAGAGAAGCTCCTGTGTCAAAGAATCTCCAGTAGATGGCGTAGGAGACAAAGGCAGCGATTTGGTAACAAGTTCTTTAAGCACAAGGGGGGAGGATTTTTTTGCCTGTTTAGACCTGGGAGACATTATAGATAAAATCTGAGAATAGACAGATAAACAGTGTCTTCAGCTGGTCAGTTCTCCATAAATTATTTGTAGATTTTGCTCATTAATGAGTAGCAGTCTCCGGGGAAATAAAGCCAGTTAATTACGTCTTCAATCACCAACACAGTAAAAACGCCATTTTGTATCCCAATTGCACAGAGAAGTTCAAAGGAAGAACAAGGCTGGTGTTTAGATAGTTAAAAAAAAAAAAAAAACACATCACAGAAGTGAGACCCGCTCGTATTATCTTAAAAACAATTTATCATTGTCCTGAGTGTGGGAGTCGGCTGTCTAGGGCTGCAAAAAGGCAGCTGCGAAGAACTGGCTGGAGATAAGAGCTCAGTTACGCTGGGTCTATTCTCTGTTCGCAGCCCCCCAAAAAAAGGAAAAGGGCTGTGAACTACGAATAAATCCTAACACCTGAGCTTCTGCCTGTCCCTTTCTGCCAGAAAGGGATGATATCTATTGATCTTAATTAGATATACAGACCAGTACTCTAAGAGGGGCTCCGTTGAGCTCCTCGGCGACAGGCTCCTCCCACAGGAAGCCGATGCAGTCTCTTGCTATAGTTGTTAAGTGAATCCCTGTGGTGGTTAAGTTAGTAACTGGGTTGTTAAGTGAATTTGGCTTCTCCATTGACTTTGCCTGTCAGAAGGTTGCAAAAGGTGATCACATGACCTTGGGACATTGCAACCATCACAAATATGAACCCATTGCTAAGCATTGCTGAGGCACGGTGGCGCAGTAGTTAGAATGCAGTACCGCAAGCTACTTCTGCTGACTTCTGGTGACTTCCAGCTGCCTGCAATTTGGCAGTTCAAATCTCACCAGGCTCAAGATTGTCTCAGCCTTCCATCCTTCCAAGCTGGGTAAAATGAGGACCCAAATTGTTGGAGTCAATAGCTGACTCTCTGTAAACTGCTTAGAGAGGGCTGTAAAGTACTGCAAAGTGCAGTGATGGGATTCAGCCAGTTTGCACCACTTCTGGAGAGCCAGTTGTTAACTTTTTGAGCAGTTTGGTGAACTGGTTGTTGGAAGAAATCATTAGGGGAGAAAACCGCTTGTTAAATTATTTGAATACCACCACTGGCAAAGTGGTATATAAGTCTAAGTGCTATTGCTATTGTTAAACATCTGAATTTTGATCATATGACCATAGGGATGCTGCAATGGGTCTAAGGGTGAACAAATTGTCATAAATCACTTTTCCCAGGTCCATTGAATGGTTACTAAATGAGTGGTTGTAAGGCAAGGGCTACCTGAGTGCCAATTTCTGGTACATGAAATATGTTGTATATAAAGTTGATCTGAATCTAAATGGGAGGCTTTCCGAATGTTCCACACAGAGGTGCCTCTGTGCTCCCTAGAGAAGATATCTGATAAAATATGATATATTAATTTGAAATCAGTGTCCCCCCCCTGATTATGCTATCTTTTTGCTGAATGCTATTGAAAGCTGCTGCTGAAGAATTAAAGAAGCTTCTTGGATGAGAAGCGAAACATCTTCAAAAGAGAAACAAAGCAAAAAGTCCAGTTGCCTCCTGAAAAAAGCAGCTTTGGGACTAAGAAATAGATTTTACTACTGCCTGATGAATATATCTTTTTACTGCAATATGTATTAAATCTTCCATTCTGAAATATGGGAAGAAGAAATGATGCAGACCGGAACAACTAGACACAAGGACAGCTTTTTCCCGAATGCCATCACTCTGCTAAACAACTAATCCCCACAATACTGTCAAATTATTTACTAAGACTGTGTATTACTATTCTTCTTCTCATCCTTCCTATTACCTATCTCTTCCCACTTATGACTATAAACATGTTGCTTGTATACCATATTTAAAATTTATATTGTTTTATTTGTTTCCTAGTACGATTTGCTTGCTTATTAGTAACCTATCATTAAATGTTGTATCTTATGATTCTTGATGAATATATTTTATTTTTCTTTATGTACACTGAGAACTTATGCACCAAAGACAAATTACTTGTGTCCAATCACATTTGGGCAATAAAGAATTCTATTCTGTTCTATTCTAAATGAGGAGAGAGAAAAGAGTGATTAGTTCTTATATATCCTTTTCTAGTTGGGAAAGAATGAGCTTGGGCTATAAATTAAAAAAATGTTTTTGAAGGAAAGAAAGCAGAAAACCAGAGAAAGGAGCTCTTCCAATAAAGTTTTTAAGCCCCATAAGGCAAGGCATGATAAAGCAAGCAAGACTGCACAGATATCAAAGAAGGAGCTTGATGGAAGAATTAGGTAATAATAACCTCCAGTCCTCTTTTACCAGTGAGTTTGTTAAGGCAAACTGTCTTTAAACATTTTGAATCTTTTTTCTCCTGAGCTCTTCCTTATGAGATAAGTTACTGAAAATTCCTTTTCTATCCAACTGGTTATTCATGTCATATACAGAAGTGGGTTCTTACTGGTTCAGACAGGTTTGGCTGAGTAGGTAGTAACTTGGCCTGCCACACCCCCAAACTGGTTCTCTCGGCAGCATCATAGGCATCACCATATTGTTTTTTTTGCTTTTGTGCATGTGTGCATAGCGTGCATCAAGTGCACACGCAAAGTGCGCGCGCACACACACAGCGTGTCTCCGAGCGAACCGGCAGTAACAGCAGCAGGAACCTACCCCATATCATATATCATATACCATATACCAGGGGTCAGCAATCTGTGGCTCTGGAGCCGCATGTGGCTCTTTCATCTCTCTGCTGCAGCTCCCTGTTGCCAGTTGGTAAAAGGAAAAAGGACTCCATGCTAGGAAGAGACTCTATGGTGGAGGAATTCGATTTCCAGTTAGCAGAGGAAAAAGGATGCCGAGATAGGAGGAGACTCCATGGTGGGGAAACCAGACTTCCGGTCGGCTTCAGAATTGAACGAGGAGCTTCCGGTTAGGACCTTTGTGGCTCTTTGAGTGTTTAAGATTGCCGAGCCCTGCCATATACCATATACCATATAACATATACCATATCACATATCGCATCATAATCTAATATAACATTACATAAGATTCCATAGTTTTTGTTCCTTAATGCAATTGTCTTAATTCTCTTGCTCTCTGTTCTAAAGCCCCAAATTCTATTTTGATATCCAAAATAGAATTTGGGGGGGGAGTGTCTTCAGTGATACTGTATGTCCCACAAGAAGACATTTTTTCACTTTGTAAGTGACCTTGGAGAAAAACTTTCAGATATCTGTAAACATTTTCCAGACAGATTGAAATTCGTCTCTTCTGTTCCCCCCCCCCCCACTTCCAATTGAAATCCCCTATGATTTCAGATGGGTAATTTTTTAATGGTGAAACAATTTCTTGTGCTATGTGTGAGCATTTTGGTACCAAAACATATTGTATGGAGATTTATGGCTTACAAGACATGAGATTATATCAATAAACATTTATACATATTTTAACAGAATCCAGTTTTGGTTAAATTTCCATTTTTTGGTCTTTAAGAAAAGGAACTTGTTATTTACTTATTATTAAAATAATATGTTATCAAGTACTACATGTCCTGGAAGATATAATGGCAATACAGTTTGCATTGTCTTCTAAAACTCTAATTGTGAAACTGAGCTTATTAAAATTCTACTTCTTCCATAAGGTTTTTTCTCTTTTAAAGAAACAAAAAAAAAGCTTAATTACTAGTAGGATTTGGAGCAGAAATGACATTTGCTAAGTATTAATATTCAACAAATTGTTTTTCAAGATGTTCATTCAGGGTTAGTAGTCAGTCTTCAGTATTTCTGTTCATTTCATCTTGAATGATAGTTTGCATTTTAATAGGACTTGTCTTTATTGAATTGACTTTATTTTTTAAAAGTTTTCCTACTGCTAATTAATTTGTGGAAATCTCTAATGTAATATTTGTAACACATGAAGGAAAATGTGGGATGTCATAGAACAGTTCGTGACTCCAGCTCTGACAGCCTAAATGAGCATGAATATTGGCTTGATAAGGATTTCATTATTCTCCCTTAGAAATGTCAAAAACAGGTTTAATATGTCACACTTTTATGCACCTAAATTTGGAAGCCAATTTATTTAACTCCATGGCATTAAAGCATATCTAAATGTTAAGGTATGAAAGATTTTCTTAATTAATAGAACCTAATTAGCTCCTAGTGTTAAAGAGGGACAAAAGAATTACATCATTTTTAATTAAGCTGATACTTATAATTCCTTAACTTTTGATATGCCAGGCAAGGAGTTTGTTTCTTTTTCTTTCTGTTTGCTCCCTCTTCTCCCTCTCCCACTTTCCTGGATTAAAATTTCAAGCAGAAATTTATACTCAGAAAAATACATATTTGTACATAGATATGATTAGTGTAACAATGGAAATATCTTAGTTAATGTGACAATTCATTCTTTTCCATTCCAACAAGCCACAGAAAATGCTGTAGCATCTGAGTTTCCCCTTGTTTACAACACATACGTTTTACAGGAAATTTTTTATTATTATTTTTTCTCAAGCTCCTGACCATTTCTTAACCAACTAGAGTTTATGTTAACTTGAACCCAAAGTATAAGGGTCCTGATTTATCTGCTCCCAGAATAGAAGTCCATTGCTTCATTGGCTGCCATTGTAGTTCCTCCTTAAACTTAGCAATAGCAATAACAATAGCAGTTAGACTTATATACCACTTCATAGGGCTTTCAGCCCTCTCTAAGCAGTTTACAGAGTCAGCATATCGCCCCCACAGTCTGGGTCCTCATTTCACCCACCTCAGAAGGATGGAGGGCTGAGTCAACCTTGAGCCGGTGAGATTTGAACCGCTGAACTGCAGATAGCAGTCAGCTGAAGTGGCCTGCAGTACTGCACTCTAACCACTGCGCCACCTCCGCTCTATAAATTAGCAGGAGATTCTACAACTGGAGAAAACCTCCACCTATGAAACTACTTGTTTCCCTTCTTACACATCAGTGGTCCAAAGAGACAAATCCATAGCAGTCCAAATCACAGTCCTGCTTGCTTGCTCAAGAGTAAAAACACAAAAATCTACATACTTCAAATTTATCAAAATAATAGGTTGATTTTCACTGTTGCTTCGGCATGATTCCACTCCAAAGGGAATTGTTTGTTTGCTCACTTGTGTTAGTGCACAGACTGTTAAAGGGTGTTTCTTGTCTATTTAGAAGCATGTACACTGGAGTATGCTTTCTTGGTTAGAATATATAGTCCTTAACTTATGACCAGTTGCTTAGTGACTATTTTAAGTTATGATAGACCATCCAAAAGTATTTGGGTATTTGGAATTAAAGTTCTGTTGGCCTCTAGCAACAGCAATAGCAATAGCAGTTAGACTTATATACCGCTTCATAGGGCTTTCAGCCCTCTCTAAGCAGTTTACAGAGTCAGCATATCGCCCCAACAATCCTCATTTTACCCACCTCAGAAGGATGGAAGGCTGAGTCAACCTTGAGCTGGTGAGATTTGAACAGCCGAACTGCAGAACTGCTGTCAGCTGAAGTAGTCTACAGTGCTGCATTAAACCACTGTGCCACCTTGGCTCTTCCACAGTTGTGTGATCACATTTTAAGTTCTCACCAAGCAACCTTCATTGATACATTTGTGCAGTGCCTCACAGTTACACAACAAT
The DNA here is from genome assembly GCF_009769535.1 of Thamnophis elegans. Classification (NCBI taxonomy): domain Eukaryota; kingdom Metazoa; phylum Chordata; class Lepidosauria; order Squamata; family Natricidae; genus Thamnophis; species Thamnophis elegans. The sequence goes on from NC_045547.1 coordinate 67,424,213, forward strand.
ATTTATGCATAAAATCAGCATTTACTGTATTTTTCGGAGTATAAGACACACCTTTTACCTTCAAAAAAGAGGCTGAAAATCTGGGTAGGTCTTATACACTGAATACAGCATTTTTTGCCTTCCGAAACCCTGCCTCCTTCAACAAAATGGCCTTGCATAACTTTTAGAAGGCTTTCAGAGAGCTCCTGGGGGCTGGGGAGGGCAGAAATGATCAAAAAAATGGTCCATGTTTTGCCCCTCCTCAGCCCCCAGCATCACTCTATAAGCTTCCTAAAGGCTATCCATGCCCTTTTTTGTAAAAAAAAAAAAAAAAAAAAAAAAACCAGGCTCGTTTTACAAAAAAAATAATGCCGGTTTTTGCCCCCAGCCCAGCATTTTAAGGGCTATTCATGCCCTCTTTTTTTTTTTTTTTGAAAAAAAAAGGGTCCATTTTCATGAAAAACAGGCCATTTGGGGTAGATTTACAGAGTGCAAAAATCTTTTTTTAACTTTTCCTCTTCAAAACATTGCTGCGTCTTATACTCCACTGCGCCTTATACTCCAAAAACAGGGTACTGCTGATTTCCAGCAAAAAAAAGTCTCATAGCAAACAATGGATTTGCTTAACAAATTTGGCATTCACTTTATGACCACAACATTCACTTAATGACCACTACAGAAAAGGTCATACAATCAAGTATAGACATAGGATGACCACTTAATAACAACTGTATGTACAGTGACTATATTTACAGTAAAGTACCCACAATCAAGTACAGTCATGAGATGACCACTTAATAACTGCCACAGTTTACTATTATAATTGCAGACTCAGTTATGGCCATAAGTTGACAGCTATCTGTATCAGCACTGTCCAATATATACATACTATTAGATTCCATAATTTCCAAGAATGAAAATATACAATATGCAACATTTCCATGCAATATGCAATAGTTCTAACTTAGTGAGTATCCTAAAGTTGAGTCCTTCTCTACGGTTCCTTTTTTTAAAATAAAAAAAAAATCATTTTTAGAAGGTAGGCATTTGTTTTGAAATCTCTATTAGCATATTGCATTTTTTTTAATACCTCCAGGCCAGAGCGTGTCTTTGTTAGTTCTTTTTTTTAAATTTATACTATTTAACAAAAGGTTATTCTTTCCAATAAACTACCTACAACTTTACAATGTTTTGACAACATTATTAATTATTAAACCAATAGACTTTTACATTGTTTTGTTTGTTTCACAAAATTGAAAAAAAAAAAAAAAAAGAAATCATTTTAAGAAATTGTCAGCATGGTTTAAGCAGTAAGTAATTCTTAATGAGAACAATTTTTGCACAATGACTATCTGCTGTAGTATATAATTGACGCTAAATGTGCATGTCCATTTCTATCTAATTTTTATGAATGTTTTGGATAATATTTTCATCCATCAAAGGAGGTTCATGAACTTATTAAGATATACGCAGAATTATGCATATCAATCTTTTATTGATTGTTCTATATGCTTTTAGAATAAAGCATATGGAATAAAAATAACTTAAATATACCAATTTTAGTGTTGTTGCAGTACTGAAGCATTTTGATTCTTTATTCTAAACTTGTTTATTAAAGGAATAATGGTATGTATGCATGTTTGTGCATGCATGTACATAAGTGTATATGTGTATGGTGCATATTTTAAATCAAGCTAGGAAATGAACATGGTTATACAGTTTGAAACATGCTAGCTTTGTAATTGAGAATTTTTTTAAAAAATAGCTGCCCAAATAACTGTTGAAAGCTAAAAAGCAATATTAGTCGAGGGAGAAAGTTCTTCTAGAAAGGAGGAAAAATTAGAGGAAATGACAGGGGAAACCAATTATGCTCTAAGGCCTTCTTGTAAAAAACAAAGAAAATTTGAAAATAAAAGTAAAAAAAAAATTGGAAGTTAAATATATCATTCGTCTCAATTTTATGAACCTTTCCATACTGTTTTCTGCTAGATAGCCCTAAGGTACAACTATCTCTTATTCTGTAGGATGCCAGTAATTGCTTTGAGGATCTCTGCCGTACTTCTCTTCCCTGTTCTAGAACTTTCTATTTCATCACATTCTACAATTCCTTTCTCTTCCCACATTACTCACTCTGTCTTCACAAAAAAAGTTTTTCTTTGATTCCCCATTATCAATTATGGATGGTGTAAAATTGTTATACACCAGGGGTGTCAAACTCAAGGCTCGGGTGCCAGATCCAACCCAGGGGGTACTTAGATCTGCCTTTCATGGCTCCTCCTGAGCTCTGTTTTCACTGGCAGAGGGTTGCACGAGGCCATGGCAGCCGAAAATGAAGCTTGGAAGCCCATTTTTGCTGGCAGAGCACTTGAGACACCCCAACATCAATGACATCAGGCTGGCCACACCCATCCTGGCCATGCCTCTCCTCCCCCCACCCCCAAGGTCAAACACAACCCTGATGTGGTCCTCAAGGAAATCGAGTTTGACACCCCTGTTATACACCCATGAGTTCCCCTTATTTAAAGTATTCTCTGGATTTAGATATGCCCATATTAGGTATGCATGTGTATATGCAGAAGTCCTCTTTAACATTTTATTTTTAAGCAGCTTTCATAAAGAAATGGAATAGGTCATCTTCTTAAACAATATAGCTGCAAACTGGTCACACTGTCTCTAGAAAAGATTGCCTCCATTTCCCCAGTCTCTAACCCTTGAAAGTTCTTGAAAGACCATATAACATATATCATGGAAACTCCAACCTGCTTGATTTGATTGATTGATTTAATAAATTTATAGGCCGCTCAATTCCAAAGGACTCCGGGTGGCTTACAGCAAATAAATTTAAAAAAATAAAGAGTTAAAAAATGAAGGAAACAGATTAAAAGAAGAAGCACATCATGCACTCAGTCTAATCGGGGCTGGACCTCAGTCGTGAGGTCAACAGCCCCAGGCCTGCAGGAATAGCCAGGTTTTGATAGCCTTTCAGAAGGCCATGAGAGTGGGTAGGGTCTGGATCTCTGGGGGTAGTTCATTCCATAGGGTCGGAGTGACTACAGAGAAGGCCCTCCCCTGGGGAGCCACCAGCCGACATTGTCTGGCTGATGGTACCTGGAGAAGGCCCACCCTGTGCGATCTTATCGGCCATTGGAAGACGGTCTCGCAGATATCCGGGTCCTAGGCCATGTAGGGCTTTAATGCTAATGACCAGCACCTTGAAACACGCTCGGAGACCAATAGGGAGCCAGTGCGGCTCGCGGAGGATAGGTGTAATGTGGGTGTATCTTAGTATACCCAGTATCTCTCATGCGGCTGCATTCTGGACTAGTTGTAGTCTCTGAACACTTTTCAGGGGCAGCCCCATGTAGTTGGTGAACATCTGGTTTCCAGATGTTTGAGAAAACCTTGAGGATCTGTGTCCAGATCCACATTAAGTACAGTAGTGCCAGACTAGCTTCTCAGGGAACTTTTGAGTTCTAGTCCAACCTTAGGCATGAACCTACTGTAGCTAGATGACTTTGGGTTAGTTATTCCCTTTCAGCTCAACCCACTTCATTGGGTTGTTGTTGTAGGGAAGAAAGGATAAGGAAGGAGTATTATATGTGGGTTGCAAGAGGCCATGGCAGCCAAAAATGAAGCTTGAGTTCTTTATTTAACAAAATAATAAAGGCAGGTGTCATGGTTCCAAGTAACACCCCAACGAAAGAAAACTTCAAGGCATGAGATTCCTCAATTTTATGATGTGTTCTATTTTATTAGAGATGCCATATTGGCACATCTGGGGAAAAACGAATCTGAAAGTTTTCCCTACCCAAAAGAAAGTTTAAGTCCCTGCCCAGCATCCACATGTCCATCACATGATCCAATCAGGCACCATCCAGAACTGGAGCTGCCTCCCAGTCACCCCATAGCTGCAGGGCCAGGTGGCCTTGACTTTCTGAAAAAGAATGTTATTATGGCTACACATCACCCATGCTCTATATAATTCCCTCTCCCATTTTCTCACAGTAGAAAATGTGACAGGCTTGAAGTCCCAAAAGTAAAAGATAGCTTCCAGGTCTGACAGCAAAATCCAATAATATAAATAATGAAAGCTTTATATAAGTAAATACAATGATTTAATATTGCCTGAAGAACCAGTTTGATGTAGTGGCTAAGGCATCAGGCTATAAACTGGGTGAATTCATCCTCTTTTAGGCAGAAAGCCAGCTCTCAGACAGTCACACTCTCTCAGCCCTAAGAAGAAGGTAATGGAAAACCACTTCTGACAAACCTTGCCAAGAGGCCTGCGGGGATTTATCAAAGCAGTTTCCATGAGTCACAAACTAACTCAGAGGAACAAATAAATGCATGTGAAAAATATTGTCAGGCATCAGCTGTTAAATCTTATCATTCAAACCAATTTTCAATGTCAGGCTTAAACCTTTAAATATGCAACAGGGACCAAGGTAATTTCAGTTCCTTTTTTTTTGTTAGCTCACTCCTTCTTTATGTATTTAGTTTTACCAAATTACATATGTATGTGTATAGGTAAAGGTAAATCTTCCCCTCGGACATATGTGCTAGTCATTCCCGACTCTAGAGGGCAGTGCTCATCTCCATTTCAAAACCGAAGAGCCAGCACTGCCTGAAGACATCTCCATGGTCCCATGGCTGGCATGGCTAAATACCGAAGGCGCACAGAGCGCTGTTACCTTCCCACCAAAGGTGGTCCCTTTTTTTCTACTTGCATTTTTGCATGCTTTCAAACTGCTAGGTTGGCAGAATCTGGGACAAGTAACCGGAGCTCACTCCGTTATGTGGCGCTAAGGATTCGAACTGCCGAATTGCCTACCTTTCTGATCGACAAGCTCAGCGTCTTAGCCACTGAGCCACCTCATCCCCATCATGTACTTGTATAAGTATGTGGATATTTGTGCATAATTATATGTATGTGTGTTTGTGTGCGTATGTGTATATACACACACACATAACTGTAGGAAACTGAACCTGTTATTATGCCTTGCCTTGCCCGGTGAAATAAATGGTATTTTTACCCTTCTGTGTGCTTTCTTTCTAATCCCATTCAGTCTTCTGTTGCTATTATTCCATTATTCTCCATGCCTTCTCAGCTAACTTTGTTTACACAGTCCTAGAGTATGCTACCATGCATTTTACAAAGGTGGCAGCTAGAATAACATTTTCCAATAAAGAGGTCAATAGGAAAAGCACAGGGTGCCCCATACTGGATCAGTGCTCTTTGTTTAAAGTGATTAAGCTTTCAAAGTCAGCTATGCTTATACATTCCAAGCAGGGCTTAAGAAAGCTCTCTCTCCCAAAACTGATTTCCAGAATTAGCACTCCGTGACCTAAACTACAGACTGTATTCACAAAAGAAGCTATCTGCAATCATATGGCAATGTATGAATAACAATTAGCATCAATAAGGCTCTGGCAATGGTAAACACATTATAGATAAGTTTTTAGATCAAAGGCAAGGCAGAATTTGTAATTGGAGCAGAGTGAAATTTAATACAACTATTAAATGTAGCAGAACTATTAAGATAAATAAAATGTTCTATCAGCTCATACACAGGCACATATAAACAGCTTGCTGCTCTGGGATGCTATATTACATGTAAAATAATGCATATTACTTAATTAAAGTTTATTATGCCTGTAGAGCAACTTATTTATATATACTTCAAACAAACTGTGACCCACCAAATTAAATGATAGAGTGAATTGTTGCATCCGGGGCAACAGCATTGAATGGAATGTTTCTTTCTTTTTTCATTGACTTTGCATTCACAATTCTGTTTTTATTGCTTTTTTTTTTTGCTTTAATATAACCAAATAGGCAAAAAGGACATGAAGAAAAAAGCCAATGCAAAAAAAGTAGCAAAGTGAAAAAACCACCATTGACAAAAAGGAAACAAAGCAAGGACAAGCGACAATGAAGTATGTAAACACGGAAATCACATGGTTTTTTTAAACAATAGCTTAAAACTTCACTACCCAGATAATATTCCAGCTGAGAGAAACCATCGTTTTAGCCACAACTCCATGCATATTTATTTCATAGCACAGAAAGAATCTGCATTTTTTTTTGCCAGCAAAAATCAGTACACGTAAAGTATTTCTTTTCTTGCAAGAAGTTCAAAGAAAGAATCAAGCTTTTGTAACAAAAAAAACCAATAACATAAAAATCTGTTTCAGGGAAACTTACATTAGTATAAGTATCAAGGACATTTGCTATTAATAAAATAAGGCCTATCTACACATATATGAAAATTATGTATGAAATAATATGAATAATGAATAATGTTTCAAATACATGTCTATATGTATAAAAACTCTTATTTATAGATGTTTGTAGAAATAAAATAAAATTTAGCTTTTTCATTTTTTTAAAAAAGTATCTCCTTTGAGTAGAGTGATGTGATAGTAGTGTTTCAATATTTGCAAAGGTAAATCTTCCCCTCGCACATATGTGCTAGTCGCTTCCAACTCTAGGGAATGGTGCTCATCTCCGTTTCAAAACCGAAGAGCCAGCACTGCCCGAAGAAATCTACATGGTCACATGGCCATGTAGATGGCTAAATGCCGAAGGCCCACAGAGTGCTATTACCTTCCCATCAAAGGTGGTCCCTATTTTTCTGCTTGCATTTTTGCATGCTTTAAAACTGCTAGGTTGGCAGAAGCTGGGACAGGTAACCAGAGCTTACTCCATTATGTGGCGCTAGGGATTCGAACTGCTGAACTGCCGACCTTCTGATTGACAAGCTCAGCATCTTAGCCACTGAACCACTACATCCCTCAATATTTGCCAAAAAGAAGAGGGGGTCAACCTATTCTCCAAAGTAGGACAAAAAGCTATCAATGTAAACTAATACAAAGAACAAGCAACATAGACGTGAGAAATTTCCTGACAGTGGGAACAATTAACCAAAACCTTTGTTAACCTCTTGCCTTCAGAAGTTGTGTGTGTTCCATCACTGGAGGTTTTAAGAGATTGGACAGCCATTCATCTGAAATGATACAAAGTCTCCTGCTTGAGCGGGGAGTTGGACTAGACCTCAAAGATCCCTTCCAACTCTATTATTCTGTTATATGGATTGAAATATTATGTTGAAAACCTATAAACATAGCTGGTTTCTACTTATTCATCCATTCCAGAGGTGGGTTGCTGCTGATTCGGCCCAGATTTGGCGAACTGGTAGTAGCTGCAGCGGAAGGCTCTGCCCATCCACCTGGATGCTTCTGTGCATGCACAGAAGTGGTGTGGGCATGACCGGGAGCACACCCGAATTGGTAGTAAAAAAAATGGCAACCCACCACTGACCCATTTCTGCGAAAAATACAGCCCACTAAACGTATTCTCTATCTTTGGGGAGGCTAAAAATATCCATCTGGTTTGCAATTAGAAACCTGTTGAAACTCTCCAATTTTGGAAAAGACCAGTATAATACTGGTGAGTGAGAAAAGTAATTGCTTGTAGTATTCTTGGTTACTGCATATCCAAACCAATTGATTTTACTGTATTGTACTGTATAGGTGAATTGCCCTGATCCAGCTTCCATAAAGGTGAGCCCAAATCTACGCTGGGATAACATGATGTAAAATTCTGCTCCACCTCAGACTGCAGATGAAGGATGCTACTTTTTAATTCCTCTGTGTTCTACAGTATTTCCCAGTTAAAGGAAGGAAAATCAGTACTTAAGGGAATCTACTGTAGTTTGTGCCCTGATATGCCAGTTTTTCTATTTTCATGGAATGTATAAAAATAAGCAGCAACCACTTTAGGAAGATTAAGTTCATTGAAATCCATTTAAGTAATAGTCCGCTTGTACTTCACTGAACATAATCAATCTCTCGCGATGCAGATTTCACACTCAAAATTCAAGTCTTTTTATTTATTATGATTGATACACGTACCTAATATATACAGATAATGAGCTTATTATGTTCAGCCAAATCAGAATGAAATGAAATAACTATTGAAAACCAGCAGTATAAAAGTTATTTCCAGAAAATAATGTAAAATAATATACACCTCATATTAGCCATGGGAAAATGTTTATTTTGTTATATCGATCTAACTGTTTACAATTGTGACTCAATTAATTGCTGTTAAAGGGTGGTAAAATCTACATAGTTTTGTGCTTTCTTTCACATAAGTGTTGAATTGTTTTAAGTTCTGTCAGAACAGTTTTATTTTGCCCTCTCATTTGCGGACAAGGTACAGCCAAATATAAATTAATTAGCATTTAAATGCATGTAAATTAAATATTTACCACTGAGCCTTCTGTTTTTCCCTTATAAAGTCCCTAAGAATCAGACCAAGATTTGCAATGCTGGAAGTCCTTACAAAACTGCCATGATGATCAGTCTGTTAAATGGGTACCTTAGAACTGTCTCTCACTGTTTTGTTTTGCAAAAGCAGTTAAACAAACTGTGAGATTTCTGATGGTTTTGGTAGCCATGATAAATTTACCTCCCTTGCATGCCACTTGTTTTAGTTCAATATAAAAATAAACCACACTTATTTACTATGCAGTAAGCACTATTGATCCAATTAATTGTATTTCTAAGGAAATGCACAGGTTGGCAACCTAAATAAGTGCATCTGTGTTTGGATATAATGCTTATGGAGCAAAGTAGTGTAAAAATCACTTCTGTTTATTCAAACCATGGAGGTTGATATCAAGGCTGATTAGCTTTTATTGGAAAAATTGTCTTTTGACTTATATGCAATGACCTCAAGAATTTTCTTTTCCATCTTAAGTAAAAAGATAAAACAGATTGTTTCATGTCTGAAAGGACAACAATAAAACATGTGTTGGGTTAAAAACAATGGTTCTAGTGCCTTAAACAAATGTTACAGAAAATGTATGTTTCTTCCCCTCTTACGTATGGCATGTATCAGAATGTTTTTTAGTATCGCAAATCCAAAATTGTATATTTTAATAGAATAACAGCAAATTTGATATGATGCTTAAAGTACAAGGCTGGAAAGTGGGAGTCCTTGAGTTTTGGTCCCACCTTATGTACAAAGCCAACAAGATATCTTTGGCTCAATCACTCTCTCAGCCCTAGGAAAGAGGCAGTGCTAAACCATTTATGGGGGGGGGGGACTTACGAAGAAAACTGCAGGGATTTATGCAGACAGCTGTCAAAAGTCAGCACTGACCCAAAGGCACAATATATTTTGCATAGGGATACAAAAATAAAACCAAGAATATTTCAGAAGCATAAGATATAGCTTACAAGATGGAATTCTTATGTACTAAGGTGAATTGAATAAAATCATTTTTTTCTTTTTCTTTATTTCTAGAATTTACTGTATTATTCAATATTTGTAGTAATATTCTTGCTTGCAATGCACATAGAAAAGATGGACATTTGCTTATGAGAAATCATATTACAAAAGTGTGAACTAAATGCCTCCCCCCTCAAAAAAACCATCCTGTACCTTGAGTAGTCTTGAACTTTGATGTTAACACTTGGATTTGATAAATCTTTCACAGGCTTATGTGTTGATAATATGTATGAACCATAAAACATCTTAAATGAGATTAAAGTCAGATTATTCTGCAATAATTCAATTGATGATTTAGCTCAACCTATTAAAAAGCTCCTGATTGACAGGTTTTCTATAAGAATAAGGCGAATGTGGTGCAAAAAAATCCCGAAGTCTGCAACCATTTTGGGACAACAACATTAAATAACAATGCTGTACAGTTTCCTTCATTTTCAATGCTATAACAGCTGCTATTGATGATCAGCGTAAATTAGCTGACTTAAGCTAATTTAGAATGAACAAAACAAATGTGTATAACATTTCGCTGGCATTTTGTTTAATCCTGGGCTAAAAATTAAATGAGGGATGTGGTGGCTCAGTGGCTAAGACACTGAGCTTGTCAATCAGAAAGGTCAGTAATTTGAAGGTTCAAATCCCTAACACCACACAATGAGTGATCTCCCATTACTTGTCCCAGTGTCTGCCAACGGAGCAGTTTAAAAACATGTAAAAATGCAAGTAGAAAAATAGGAACCACCTTTGGTGGGAAGGTAACAGCATTCTGTGTGCGTCCGGTGTTTAGTCATGCCGGCCACATGACCATGGAGACAGATGTCTCCATCGGACAGCACTGACTCATCAGCTTTGAAACTGAGATGAGCACCGCCCTGTGAGTCGGGAATGACTAGCACATATGTGCAAGGGGAAACTTTACCTTTACAAATTAAAGCTATTTATGGTGATTTGCTTTGGCCCTTCCTTTTTGTAAAAAAAAAAAGTGGGGTTCTCTATAATCTGTAGGAAAGTTCAGGTTTAGGTTCAAATCTTGCTGGAGTCAATCTTTCTTAGTTATTTAACTTATGTCACCTTAAAGACACTTATTCAAGTGCAGAGTCTGAGGTGTCAACCTTCCCTCCCCACCAAAAAAAAATTAGGATATATCATTCAATGTCTGAGTACACATTTATCTGCAACAAGTCTGTAATTCAACTTGTAATTTATCCAAATAAGGTTGGGGAGGGGGGGGGATGAAGGCTGAAGAATTAATGCTACTATTTCTATACTAGTATAGAAATATAGTCATAGATTATGATAACCTAACTTGCTAACCAACAGTTTCTATTTCCTATAACTCAAATAGCAATAGCAATAGCACTTAGACTTATATACCGCTAAGCAGTTTACAGAGTCAGCATATTGTCCCCAAGAATCTGGGCCCTCATTTTACCCATCTCAGAAGGATGGAAGGCTGAGTCAACCTTGAGCCAGTGAGATTTGAACTGCCAAACTGCAGCTAGCAGTCAGCTGAAGTAGCCTGCAGTACTGCTGTGCCACTTCAGCTCTATAAACACAGAACTTTTGACAGAAAATATGCAAAAGGTCAAAGTGACAGCTGTGGCTATTCACACAAAACCCAGGTTCTCTTGTACAGATATTGTCACACATGTAAAAAAAAAAAAAGAGAGAGAGAGACAGGCTTGAATAGCATGCTTGCAGCTACCATTTTCGCCCTTTTATACTTCCATGGAAATATCCCTGCCCCTCTTCAATGTGTTGACCTCTTGCACTATAAGGGAAGACAAGAAAAGAGACACATAAAAATCAACAGCTATCTAATAGAAAATAAGATGATGCTCTTTCCCAGATCTCTTTAGGTTAATTCTTTCTCCTCCCTGCTCCCTTAAAAAAAAATCAACCACAGCCTAATAAAAATAACAATTCAATTGTGTTTCATCTGGGTTTTCTGAGGGAAATTCCTATCCATCTTTGGATCTCGATCTGTTTCTTGATCTGGCTTCCAACATCCAGATTGTTTTTATTACAGATTAATTTTAAATTGGGCTACTGGTTTCAGTTTTCTGATACTCAGCACTATTCCATGGCAAGTCTTTAAGTTGTTCCAACATCCCATCATACTACCAGCATCCAATTAATCTGATCCTTACGTGTAAAAAAATAAATATTTGAAGCATATTTAATTTTATTCTGTGTTTTAAACTTAGTAAAGAAAAACAACACATACAGTTTACACTTTAATCAGGTTGGTAATAGGAGAAGATAATAGATATATTTCATTCTAAAGACATTTTTCACTTCCATCCTGAGCATTTTACTCATATTTGAATCTTTTAAAAAAATCAATTGTAGCAAGACAAACAAGCCTGTGAAAGTGATTACTAATTTTTCCTTATTTCCCTGACTGGAAAATATAGCAATCCCCCCTCCCCCATTTTGAAGTATACAGAATCTATTCTGAGCTACATTTCTATATTTATCTGTCTATTAATTTAGTTTGGATGTTTACATTAGAACTCAGAAATGTTTTCAATATAAACACGTATTTGTTAGTAAATGGATAGATGGATAGATTTTCGCCAATCGCCCAGTTTTTTTCAAATTCCTATTTAATCTTAAATTTTGTAAGCATATCTTTGTTTCTCACAACAACCCACCCATCCCCTACAAATCTACATATCCAAAACGTTAGATATTGCATTACTGAAGTAATATGATCTGGTCTGCATTTATTTTTATATACTAGCCAATAGGTGTTGCCCAGGTATTTATTTATAGGGGGGGGGAATGTCCAAACCAAATTTATAATGTTGGATTTTCCCCCTTACCAGAGGGAACCCCCTTGTAGAGTACTGTGAAGCCGTTACCATGGCAACTCCACTGCACTGTTCAGTAGAAGCCATTTTACAACAGTACAGTAGAAACCATTTTAAGGCACAACAGGCTGTGTTGTTAGGGGTATCTTACCCCACAGTATTTATTCAATTCTATTCCTTCAACAGTATCAAGATTCCATAATCAAATTGAAACTGCTTAGATATTACATATTTTCTTTGGCTTGTCACATGGGTATCCATCATTTCTTTAAAAGTTTTGAGAGCTCACAAATGGGTTTGAAGCAATCTAAGTTCTTTGGCCTTGAATAAGTCTAAACTTGCTTCCAAGACAAAACTACTTGAGGGATCTTATTCTTAGTCCCATCAGTGGCTTCCATTTTCACTTCATTGCTGCTTCTCCTTTTCTAAAGTTCATTGCCCTCAGAATATGTTTGTTTTCCTAAAACAGAAAACATTCTCCTCTCCCTCTGCCCTTTGATGGAAAAGTTTTATCCCAATAGGGGGTTAGTTGATGCCTTGAAGCTTTTTCTAAAAGCTGTCTGACATTGGACTACATTAATACACATTTTCACAGTTGTGATGTGGGACTTGAGAAAAGAGAACCTCTTTGTTCCACATTGTTAAAGCCCTGTTGCTAATGGCCAGAATTTGATGTGACTGTGCCACAGCAAACAGAGACAAAAACCCACAGGGAATTGATACTGCTCTTAGCTCTATTAACTCCCAGTCAGATTTGAAAGTTACGACTTCTCTGTAGAGACCAGTGCTGCGGAACATACCACTTCTCAGCTGGATCTAGCAACTTATTTATGCTTTCTTAATAAATGAATATTTGAAATCAATAGTGAAAAAAAGTCAATCCAAACATTTGAGCTTTACAAACCATGGCAAGTGACATTGTTATACACAGTATGTTATCTAGAAGGGCTTAATAATTGTGTCTTACTGCTTCTCAACCTAGCTGGTTAAGATAATTGGGAGGTAATTATGTGATTTCTTCGTTATTTATTTTCAAATGGTAGGCTTGAAATAAGGCATAGAAAATAAATCCAGATCAAAGAACAAACTAGATGTCAAGATCAATCATCAACAGATAGAGAGGATGTTACTAGTATATAAGTGTAGAAAATACCTTTCTTTATTAAGAGCTTTTCATCACAGTTGGATGATTGAATTTCTGCAGATGAGCTTAGTTCTGGGTCATCAAGGCTGCTTTCTTATCTGTTTGATGACCCTTTTCCCACATTCACTGTACAATTCTTAAATTTTATGTGCCTCTACATATTATTCTCTTGAACCGTAGATATTGATGAGGATTCTTATCATGTTATCTTATAATGTACCTGTGCTCTCATTTAGTTATAAACTAAATAACTGATGTAGTTATTAACTATAAATAGTTTTGAATTCCCAACCTAAGCTAGAGATAAACAAACACAAAGGCCCATTATAATTCCCCTATGTCAATGCCAATGGTCTGCCAACTAACTAACTAATTAACTAACTAGCTAATAACAAATAATTGATATCAGAATTAAACATGGAAGATCTGTCCATAGGTTTACTCTAAATTGTTTTCTATTTGTTACTTTTCCTCGCTATAAGGAACCATTTATGGGAACATATAACATAGGAACCCTATGTTGCCAAATATGGCTTTATTCAATCAAGGCTTTCATCATTTCAGTAAAATACAGAAGGAGTAGAACAAGTTCTACTTATTTATTAAGTAAAATACAGAAGGAGTAAAACAAGTAGACGTGATGACTCAGTGGCTAAGATGCTGAGCTTGTCGATCAGAAAGGTCAGCAGTTTGGTGGTTTGCATTCCTAGTGTCACATAACAGAGTGAGCTCCCGTTACTTGTCCCAGCTTCTGCCAACCTAACAATTCAAAAGCACGTAAAAATGCAAGTAGAAAAATAGGAACCACCTTTGTTGGGAAGGTAATAGCGTACTCATGCTGGCCACATGACCACGGAGATGTCATCCGACAGTGCTGGCTCTTTGACTTTGAAGTGGAGATGACCCCCTAGAGTCAGGAATGAGTAGCACATATCTGCAAGGGGAAGCTTCACCTTTACCTTTAGAACAAGTTAGTAATAACTTCTGCCTCATAAAGCATGATCTATCAATGATAACAACCATACCAGTCATGGAGGGCTGGCCAAGATGCTACAAGCACAAAGGATATTTTTTTTTATCTCAAACTTACTTTGTTTTTCTCTGCAAGCTAGGATTTTAATCAATACACCATCTTGCAAGCTAACATGCAGAGTTTTCTGTGGAATTGTCTTTACCTAACTTGGTGAGTCAATTCCCACTGGATGTTATGTATTTAAAAAAAGTAAAGAAAAATGATAGCAAGGTTTTAACTTAGAAGGCTAACCAAGATTCTGCGTCTGCTATATTAACTATGCTTTGCTATTTTCTAAAATAGAATTATAGAATGTAAAGTTGGCTGTCACCCTAAGGATAATCTGGAGATGAATTCAAGAAACCTACAATTTGTAGGGAAATCAATTAAACCATCCATGAGAGTCATGCAACCAGGTTTTTCTTTTAAAAAATAGACAACTCAGAGCCTCCATAGGTAGCTTTTTGCAGGTAATTGTATTGTTCACCCACCATCAGTGAGATATATGTAGTGAAACAACCCGCACTCAAGATGCAACATTTGAAGTAATACATGGACATAATGAAAGGATGAAATGATCAAAATGTAAGGTATTGTGCAGTTAATTGGTGAATTGGTATCTCCTTTTCTCTCCTCTTCATATCCTCTCCTCTTTGTCTCCTTTCCTTTCCTCTCCTCTTCATCTCCTCTCCCTTCCCCTCCCTTCCTCTCCTCTCCTCTTCATCTCCTCCTCTCCTCTTCATCTCCTCTCCTCTTTGTCTCCTCTCCTCTTCATCACATCTCCCTTCCCCTCCCTTCCTCTCCTCTCCTCTTCATCTCCTCTCCTCTCCATCTCCTCTCCCTTCCCCTCCCCTCCCCTCCCCTCCCCTCCCCTCTTTTCCTGCATTTGGCATTATGTGCTTATTCTGTAAGGGAATAACATGATAGATATGCATGTGTTTGTTTGTTTCTCAGTCTCAACCAGCTGGATAGACCTGATTGTAGTGTATTTTATATTTACTAAGGGAAAACACAAAAGTTCCATTCTTTCAAACGTTCCCAGGGGCTGCTTTAAACTACATTTATTTTTTACAAACATGTCTTAAAAACACCACAAAGTGAATTCTCAAGGAAAAAAAATGATATGCTCGTTTATAAGCCCGCTGGCCCCTCACGTGACTCTAAAAGCACAATGCTTTTTTGCAGCATTGGCTCTGAAAGGCAAGCCTTTATAACTGGTTATGATTCAGGAGATTTCAGCCTTTTATTATCATGGCTGTGAACCATCATATTCTGCTATTAATTTGACTGAACTGCTACTGCCAGGTGCCTGCATTAAAAGAATCCAGTATAGTCATTGTTTCATATCAGTTTCTGACACCTGTATGTATTGTTTTTTTCCAAAGAGAATCTATGACATTCCTTTTCCTTATCTACTTTTAAAAAAAAATACCCCTTCGGGGCTTGAAATAACTGTGTGCTTTTTTAGTTATGCAATTAGAACAGATCTACAGAGAATACCTGGACACTTCATATTATTAGATTGATGGAAATCATTGGTGTGGCCATCTAGTTTGAAAATGTGTGACAGACAATAAACTAATCAACGCCATTGTCAGAAATAAAACGAAGAATACAGACTTAAAACTGATATAAACAATTAATTGGTGATTGGATATTCAAAAATGTTTTGCATTCTTCCAAGTTGGAATTCCAAATCATCTGGACCCAAATGCCTGAAGAAAATGCCAGATTTTCACTGCCTTTCTGAGGGCTTTTAGGGTTAAGGACAATAGAATGTCAACAGCAGATGTTGGGGAGAATCATGGCAGAGGGTGGTTGAATAGCTGTAAATAGCTATAGATTCTCATTACTTGTGTGTATGATATGTATCAGAGGTAGGTTTCTGCCAGTTTGCCCTGGATCGGGTGAACCGGTAGTGAGGGTGGCAACAGGCTCCACCCACCCGACCAGACACTTTGCGCAGAAGCGTCGCATGAGCACACGAGCAAACTGGTAGTAAAATAAATTGAAACCCACCACTGATGTGTATCTCATGCTTTCTTGGTTGTTTTTGCTTTCATTGACTGGTTATAGTTTATTTATACTTCCTAAAAAAATTATGTAGTTTATCTCAGGGTAACTGGCTTTACTGTTTGAAAAGGACAAGGAATAACTTTCCCTTTACACAAAGGCATTGGAATTAGAATTAAAATAAAATAGGTGGCGAGAGTAGAAGTATACTGCAAAGGGAAATTATTTTTAAAATAGTGATAGAGAAAATATGTCCTTTTTTTAAAGCTCATGTTACTTTTGTGTCTTCTTTCCTTCCACAGTTCAATAGCATTTCTGAAGGGACTTATCGTTTTAGAAAACCATTTGAAATTATACGTTTAAATATGCATTTCACTATATATTTAAATAGGAAAGCTTCTTTAGAATGTGCATTTTTTTATTTTGATAATGCTAGGAACTGCATGCGGAGGAATGAAAAATCTGATCATAACCAATTTCCGAATCTGAATATTAACATGAGTAGTGCAAATCAAGATAACTGTTACATGAATTCATAAAGACAACAATTCTATAGCCACTGAAGGCAGGACGCTGGGTGAAACTGAGATGGTATATCCCAATTCATTGCTGCATTGCTGCAAATCAATTCTGGCAATCCTAACATAGGCAGGAAAAAAAGAATCAGGGAATTTGATATGCACTACTTTAAATTAACTCATCAATAAAAATGTTTTATTTTCTATTTTATTTTCTATTTTACTTTATTTATTATTATTTTATTTCACTGTCATGTATTCAGCAAATTTAGAATGGCACCCAATCAGTGGTGGGTTTCAAAAATTGTTCAAACCTACTCTTGGGTGTGGCCTCCTTTGTGGGGAGTAGCTTGCCACCCATGTGACCCAGATGGGAGTGGCTTGCCACCCATGTGACCGGATATGAAGATGCCAATGACACTTGTCAGAACCACCTTAAATTACCTCACACACAGCACTGGCATGCATAAGAATATGATGGAAACTTGTTTTTTAAAAGGCATCTTTGGTTTGCGTTAAATCAACTTCAACACACGCAATGTTCTGATTGCACCACAAACGCAGTAGTCATCCTTACGTTTCACAGAGACACTGAGTTTTATAAATATGAGCATGATAGTGTAGAATAATCATATCCAAGGACCAGTGGTGGGTTTCAAAAAAATTTGGAACCTCTTCTGTAGATGTGGCCTGCTTTCCGGGTCCACTGGTAGAACCTCTTCTAACCAGTTCGGTAGATTTGACGAATCGGTTCTACCGAATAGGTGAGAACTGGTAGGAACCCACCTCTGCACCCAATACTATGAAGAATCTGGACGGTATACAACATTAAAAACAGTAAAACAGTAAAAAAAAAAAAAACCTAAGAAAATAATATATGTCCAAAGGAGAAAGCATTTATCTATGGCAGGAGTATCAAATTCAATTTCATTGAGGGTTGCATCAGGGTTGTGTTCGACCTCAGGTGGCTGTGTGTGTGTGGGGCCAGGGGGTGTGGCCAGCTCAACATTGCTCGTGTTGGGGGTGCCTGTGGCAGCCTGAGTGCTCTGCCAGTGAAAACGGGCTTCTGCGCTCCAGTTTTGGCTGTGACAGCCTTCTGCAACCCTCTGCCAGCAAAAACAGAGCTCAGGAGAGCCACAAACGGCCTGTTTTCACTGCCAGAGGCATCGCAGTCCAGTCCTTTGCTGTTTCCTGGGTGGCCCCATGGGCCAGATCAAAGCACCCCGCGGGCCTGATCTGGCCGCTGGGCCTTGAGTTTGACACCCCTGATCTATGTTGAGAGTGCGATAGTGGTAGTGTATCCATCATTGCTTTCCTTGTCCACCTCAGTGGACTTTGGTTACATTGACCATGGTATCCTTTTGGGCTGGCTGCAGGGTTGGGGGCTGTCCTGTGCAGTCTTGCATTGATTTGACTCTTTTCTCAGTTTCAATTGGTGCTGATAGGAAGTGAGAGATCCAGTCCTCATTTGTGTTGTGCCACAGGATTCAGTACTCTTCATTCCTTTTTAAAGTCTATTTTAAGTCTCTGTGCAAGATCAGCTGCCACCACAGGATGAGGTACCATCGGTAAACCGATGCTACTCAACCTTATACCTCCATCCCTGGTGATGCAAATGATGCCTTCCTACCCTTTTACAGTGCCTGGAGGCCATGGGGGTTTGGATGGGCTTAGGCTGAACCAGAGGTGGGTTCCTACCAGTTTGCACCTATTTGGTAGAACCGGTTCGTCAAATCTACCAAACCGGTTAGAAGAGGTTCCAATAGTGGACCTGGAAAACAAGCCACACCTACAGAAGAGGTTTCAAAATTTTTGAAACCCACCACTGGTCCTTGGATATGATTATTCTACACTATCAGGCTCATATTTATAAAACTCAGTGCCTCTGTGAAAGATAAGGATGACTACTGCGTTTGTGGTGCAACCAGAACATTGTGTGTGTTGAAGTTGTTTTAACGCAAACCAAAGATGCCTTTTAAAAAAACAAGTTTACATCATATTCTTATGCATGCCAGTGCTGTGTGTGAGGAAATTTAAGGTAGTTCTGACAAGTGTCATTGGCATCTTCATATCTGGTCACACGGGCAGCAAGCCACTCCCATCCGGTCACATGGGTGGCAAGGCACTCCCACAAAGGAGGCCACGCCCACAGAGTAGGTTCGAACAATTTTTGAAACCCACCTGGGCTGAACCCTTATAAGACCAAGTAACCTTGGGGTCATCAACTTTGGGATCCAAGATATTAACATATTTAGTTTAGAGGGTGCACTGTCCCACAATGACTGGGTACACTACTTAGGGAAGTAGGAGTCTGGAAGGGGAGTCCTTGCACTCAGTCACTTAATCTTTCATCATCTCATACCTGGACTATTGTAATGCATGGGGCTACTCTTGAAGAGTATTTGGAAGCCAGATGGCACAGAATGCATCTATGCAATTAGTTGGTGTTTACACATATTTACCTGCCCATATACATGAATCTGTACAAACAAAAAAAATGTCATTATAAACAAAAAAAAGATATTTAAACAAGAATAATATACTTTGAAAAATCAATCTAGTCAAATGCCTAACAGATAAGAAACATCTAATCCCAACTCTGCCATTTTAAATACAAGATGGACTTTGGAAATCTAAAATAGTTTTAATGCCCCCCCTTTAGACAATCAGGCAAGATTTTGATCAAAAACCAAATTTTCCTGCATGCAGTTTCTCAGTTCTAACATTTAGACTGCTGAGGTTGTGCGAAGTATCGGATTAGAAATTTACTAAATTGTCACCTACAAAATTGGTTGGAACTAAAATCTCTTCAGATATATGGGAGGTATTTGCTAAAATGATACAATGCATCAATTTCACTGTAATTTATTGGATCATGAACAAAAAAAGAAATGTGATCAGAGTAGTGATTAAAAATGCTACATGTGGAGAAGAGCACAGTGCGAAGCCTATTTTGATTACATGTTTGAGCTGCACTGAAAGATTGTGGAAAAGTGAAACTATAGCAGACTGTGCTAAAAAAAAAACAGCTATAATTATTGTCTTGTATAAATACCACTCCAAAACAAATAGCTCTTAGGCTATTTGAGTGAAAGGTTCATAATCTCAGAATTAATTGGGGGTTGCTAAATTTATTGCTGCTGTTTTATTAGAAACAATTTGGTGCACAACAGAATATTATGGAATGACAGCAGAGTTTTTTCAAGTTGAAGTTCAAAACTTATTTTATTGGTATTTTATGATCTCTTATAATCAACCTACAACTCAGCCTAATTACGTGTCCAGGAAGTGTAGATGTGAAGATACCAGACTGGTACTGGGAGGACCTAAGCTTATTTTATTTATATATTTTATTCATTTATTAAATTTGTTTGTCCCCCATCTCTCCACAAGGTGACTGTGGTAAGCTTGCAATGTTACAAAGAATAAAGCAAAAGCAGAAACATGTATATATTAAAGGGTAAAGTACTATATCCGATCGCAGTATTGATAAGATACATTGTGAATTCTCCACAATGTCTGCTCATCTGCAATGGATGATTGTTCACAACAATCCTTCCTATTTAAAGGGACAAGCAAACTTACAGCATGGAGTCCAACAAACTTAAGGCCCGTAACTCCTTCTGTTACAATGGTCTGATACAGTAGGAGTAGAACCAATTGCTGATGGAAAAGGTATTGCTGTAGTCTTTAAGAAGTGTGCAGGCCAGCGAAAACCAGTCACGTCCTACGAAAAAATCACCATCAACAAGAAAGCACGGGCCACTCTCAGCAGCCTCCACTATATTATTTGCAAGAATAATTACCGCAAGGATCTGCACATGGCTGCCTTACATCAGGCCAGTGCAATTCTGCGCAGCCAGAAGCCCATGGTAGTGAAGAAGAGGACTCAGGCTCCCAAGACTGCATAAAAAACAGTTCTCAAATTACTCAATGAATGAATATAGCCAGAAAAAAGGAATAAAGTACTATAAAAATACAAATTATCAACTATAAGTTAAAGATGTGGAGGGAGTGAATAGGAGGAGCAAGAGAGGTGGTGAGACCTGTTATTAATCTATCAACCATCTCTAACATGACACTCTCCCATTGGAGTCAAGGCCAACTGGCAGAACCAGGTCTTCAAGTTCTTTCAGAAGGCCAGGATAGTTGGAATTGACCTCACTCTTAGAGAAAGATGTTCCAAGAGCCAGAATGATGCATAGGCTTTTCTCCTGGTTCCTGCCAGCCAAAATTCCTTGGCTGATGAGGCCTGCTGCATCCCTCATCTGTCAGCACAGGTAGGGTGGGCCAATCCCAGTGGGATGGGACATTCCTCAAGTAAACTTATGTTCCTCCTCAGTCATGGAAGGTAACTGAATGACTTTACACCCAAACCCTAAGGCATTGGATGCTGTTCCTTCTTATGCTGATGTCACTTGATTCAAGTCAACTTCAATAGCTCCTCTCAAAACTGACACTCTTTGGAAGCAACAGGCAAGGAAGGTTGAGTCCAGACTGCAGATTGTCACTTCCTTCCATTGGCTAATGCCCTCCCATTGGTTCATTCTTTAAATTCCGGAATGAAGAAACTTTTCCAGCACAACTGACATCAAAATGTTTCAGGTTGTCTCAGAAGGTCTGAACAAACAGGGTAGGATTTTTTAAACATTGCAATTGTTAATTGATAAGGTACTCTGTCTCACATCTGCTACCACTGACTTATCTCAATGTACTTAAATCCTAATACAGTGATGGTTAACCTTTTCGGCACTGAGAGCCAAAACTTGAGTGCATGCCCCAAGCGCCAGAACCTGGAAGAAAACAGCTAACCTGTGCACATGCAGGTGGTGGACAGCTGCTCTTCTAGGTTCTGTTATGTACATGCATGCTGGACAGCTGATCTTTGCGCGAAGACCAGCTGACCGGCATTCGTGCATGCACTGAAACCCAGAAGAGCAGCTGGTGATGGTGCATGTGCCCACAAAGAGGGCTCTGTGTGCCACCTATGGTATATCACAGTCTTAGTATATCCTAGTATAAGCCATCCCATGCATCCAATGAACTTAGCTGCAGCCTGCAAAAGCTTATGCCTTATAATAAAACACGTTAAAGATGGTACTGGGTTCTTGCTGGTTTCTTATTGAACATGATGAACATGAAATAGGTGGGTTTGAGAAATAGCTGCTAATTTATAGTTCTTCACTGAGAAGGCAGTGAACTAGAATCACCTTTCTGCTAGTCTAACACTTAATCAGGTGGCATCGTTAAAATGATAGGTACAAAGTTATCCAGTGAGCCTTCATGGCCGATGATGGACAAGAACTTGGCTGTCTTCACTTTGCCCTTTGATTTTTCCTCTTTTCTGTAGATGTTTTCATGTACATTCCATGTGATCACTAACCCCTTAGATCCTAAATCCTCTGGTAATTACCTAAGTCTTGGACCAATCTAATCTTAGCAGGTCCAAGAGTGTTCTTCATAAGATAGCCACTCTGAGAACTGAAGTGACTCTAGGTTGTGGATGTCAAACTGGTGGCCCATGGGCCAGATGCATCATGCACAGGCCACACCCACCTCGACTCTGCAAAGGCAAAAAAAGTCACAATACATTGTGATACATTACATGACTTGATCGAGTTTGACACCTGTGCTCTAGGCGTAACAACTGCCTCTCAACTAAGCTTCAACATTGTTTCACCCTGTTGTTCTGTTATTTTCTTGCCATCTATCCATCATTCATAACTTTATTTCAACTTTGCTACAAATTGACAGAACTTTCATCTCCAATCTAATGCTTCTTAGTTGAATGCTTATATACTGAACAAGGCATAAAGAATAATCTTATTTTGTTTTATTACAAAAATGGAGTAATGTGATTTAATGGTGTCTGAATTATTTCAGGTTTAGATTTTCATGAAGTCAGAAAAGTGATGGGTTGTCTTTTGGCAATAATTGGATAATATATGAGCCACAGTGGTGCAGTGGTTAGAGTGCAGTACTGCAGGCTACTTCTGCTGATCACCGGCTGCCAGAAGTTTGGCCGATCGAATCTCACCAGGCCCAAGGTTGACTCAGCCTTCCATCCTTCCGAGTTGGGAAAAATGAGGACCCAGATTGTTGGGGCAATCTGCTGACTCTGTAAACCGCTTAGAGAGGGTTTTAAAGCATTATGAAGCAGTATACAAATCTAAGTGCTATTGCTATATTCTAATACTGAATAAACCCATCAACATACGTTTGTGCAGCATTTGGAATAAACATGCAGTCTTTTCCAAATAAGTTAGATTCTTTATTTCTCTGAAGTTATGCCATCACTGATATTGATGGCACTTATTTAAAAAGTCAAAGGAACCCTGAAGCCTCTTTAAGTTATGAAGATGGCCCATCAGACAGATGGAGGAGGAGAATGGGTAATCAAACAGTAGTTCAAACAAATAGAAAAAGAAAGATTTAAATTACAAATGTTTCCCTGACATTTTTGTACCCTCTTTTCTTTTGTGATCCCAATTTGCTCTTTACACCACTTGGGCTATGCCTCTTTAACTTGCAAGATTCTTTTAAATGCTTCCATTTTAATTCACACAGATGATAGTCACAGCTAGTAGCGAGGCAAAGCTGATTAGCTCCTTGGCTCCCTACTGCTAGATTTTGAAAGAATCTTTTTTTTATTCTGATAGGAAGATCTTTGAGGTTTAGCGACAACAAAGTGAAAGAATTGTCTGGTGAGGGATGGTGCTTAATTGGTGTCTTTGCTCTGCTGGAGACTGAACTGGGTTTGAAATTCTGAATTTTAACACATTTCCCCAAGAAGGTTAGTCCTTAGTTAGTCCCAAATTGTATTGCAAGTTAAAGAGGATATATGAGCTCACCACAATCAAGTTATGGATAGTGATTGCTGCTTATTTTCTATACCATGCTCACAAAATTCAGATGATTGAATTTGAGAAGTATTCTGGTCAGTAGAATGCATGAAGCAGAATCTTAAGGAACCAGGAGCTCTTCTCGGATGACTCTGAGAACACAGATAAGTGTCCAAGTGCTTCAAAGACCATCTAAAAGGATGCAGATGACCAGCTGTCTGCAAGGAGTGTAAATCCTTCAATTCCCCACAATCCTATCAGAGTTAAAGAAGCTTCTTGGATGAGAAGTGAAACGTCTTCAAAAGAAAAACAAACAAACAAGAAAGTTCAGTTGCCTCCTTAGGGACCACCTTGACTTGGATGACAATCTCTACAGACATGAACCTTAAACCTCATGAGATGGCAAAGTGTGTAGTGTATTGACAAAAGAACAGCAGCGTGTAATTATTAAGAGAGCGTCTACATATTTGCCAATGTTTTTTTCAATCTAACATTAGGCTTTATTTATAAATTTGGATTCATTGCTCACCTTGCCTTCTGCTTGCAGCTTTATTAATCATATTTCAGATCCAGAGATAAGGAGCAGAAGTTAAAGGGAGATAAGCAATGGGGTAAGGGGAAAATTGAAATGAAAGGTGTAGTGAAAGTGATAACAAGGGTGGGTGAGTCCAAATGCAAACTGTGATTCTGTGACATGCAAATCGGTAGGTGGATATTTTTTGAGAAGAGAAATGAAGCTCATTGGACAGGATCAATGTAGGTCCTACCCATGTTAAACTCCCTAAACAATTGTTCATCTGGAGCAGTTATAGATAAATCCAGCTGTCCCCAGTTGAAATACTACAACCAGAAGTGGTATTCAGCCAGTTTGGACTGGTTCGGGTGAACCAGCAACATTGATGATCAGTTGGCCCCGCCCACTTGCTCCTGCCCTATCCTGTCCTTTATTTCCTGCTTTCTAGCTCATCTCAATTGTGTGGCACAGCTGAGTTTTCCCCCCTCGCTGTTTTACTTGCTATTGCTGACTTAGAAGGTAAGCAGCTGATCTTCTAAATGCTCCATTTTTCAGTGCTGCGCACAAGTGCTTTAAACGTGCATGCATGGACACTCACCAACCCAGTTGTTAAACTGACAGCATCCCACCGCTGCCTGCAACTCTTAATAACCCTATACCTTAAGAATTTCTGGATTCTATTGATTATTAGCAATACCAGAAAAACTGGTTTCAACTTCTGGTTTAAAAAACTATCTGCATAATCAGGCAGGTAAATGAAACCATTTTTGTGATATGTCATCCTTTTGTTTTTTCCCACCCTCAAACTACAGGGGGTCCTTGACTTATGTGCATGAAATTTCTGTTGTTAAGTGAGACATTTGTTAAGTGGATTTTGCCCCATTTTATTTCTTAACTCAGTTGTTAAGTAAATCACTGCAGTTGATAAGTTAGTAAAGTTAATCTGGCTTCCCCATTGACTTTGCTTGTCAGAAGGTCACAAAAGGTGATCCCATGATCTTTTGGGGCACAGCAATGGTCACACATATGAACCAGCGGCCAAGCATTTGAATTTTGATCACATGACGATGGAGATGCTACAAAGATCATAACTGTGAAAAATGGTCACTTTTTTCACTGCTGTTGTAACTTTGAACAGTCACTAAATGAACTGTTGTAAGCAGTGGTGGGTTCCGGATTCCGTTCCACCCGGTACAGTTGGAACAGCCACGGCATCACCCACATGGACGTGTGCAGTGCATGCTCATGTGCTCAGAGCGTGGTCATGCACACAGTGCGTGCATGTGTCGTACTTGCCTGTGATGCTTCCACAAGCCTCCACGATGCTCCAGCTGCTCAGCGGAGTATCATGCAGGCACCGTGTGCACCATGTGCATGGAAGCGCCAAGGCGTAGCGCACAGATAAGGAGTGCAGGTAGGCAGGTGGGCCCTCCGGAGCACTGTACCGAAACAGTACCCGGTGCTCCAGGCAGGATCTGGTATGCCCGTACCACCTGCAACCCACCACTGGTTGTAAGTCAAGGACTACCTGTGCCTGGGTAGATCTGGTGATCAGTTTAGTGATTTAAAAAAAATAGCAAGGGAAAAGCTAAGTCTTAAAACAATTGTAGCCTTCTTTCACTCATTTGTACTCATGCAAGCCATTTTCTGCTTAAGTAAGTAGTTTAACGCCATCATACCATCTCTTTAGAAACTTTTTTTTTTTACTACATGGATGTATCTGAGCATTTCGTGAGCATTAAATTAAAAGTAACAATGCTTTTTTTCCCAAATGATCAGCTAGGTTCATAACATGACAAGGTAGTTGACTTTTGACATACAGTATACAAGGAAAAACATTATACAATCTGAAGAAAAGCCAAAATTAGGATAAAGCTGAGTCTCTGCTAACTTAAATAGATAGATAGGGAAAGAGAGAGAGAGTAGGTAGGGTGGTAGATAAAGGGAGAGAGAGAGAGAGAGAGAGAGAGAGAGAGAGGAGAGAGAGAGAGAGAGAGAGAGAGAATACGTAGGTAGGTAGGGAGAAAGAATGTGTAGGTAGGTAGGTAGAGGGATAGAGAGAGAAATAGAAATAGAGAGAGAGAGAAATACAGTAGATAGATAGGGAGAGAGAGAGTAGTTAGGTAGGTAGATAAAGGGAGAGAGAGAAAGAGAGAGAGAAAGAGAGAGAGTGTGTGTGTAGATAGGTAGGTAGTAGGTAGGTAGGGGGATAGAAAGAGAAATAGAAAAAGAGAGAGAGAGAAATACAGTAGATAGATAGGAAGGGAAAGAGTGTGTGTAGTTAGGTAGGTAGATAGATAAAGGGATAGAGAGAGAGAGAAATAGAGAGAGAAATACAGTAGGGAGGGGGGGAGAATGTGTCTGTAGGTAGGTAGGTAGGTAGGTAGGTAGATAGGTAGGTAGGTAAGTAGGTAGGTAGGTAGAAGGATAGAGAGAGAAAAATAGAGAGAGGGAGAGAATACAGTAGATAGGTAGGTGTTTCTGCTGGCCACAGCACTTGATCAATGTATTCTCATCAATCATTAAAGAGCTTTCCAAAAGTAAAAAAAAAAAAGTTTTTGTACTCTGCAAACCTCCCAAAAACGGCCCGTTTTTCAAGAGAGAGCCTTAACAAAGGATGAACACAGCCGAATATGGGCTAAACTGTTTCTAAGGCAATTTAAGACCTCGTGGTGGTAAAAGCAGTGAAGACCAATACTTCTCCATCATTACTGTAGCTGAAGATTGTTACCTCACACTCTTGTTTCAGGTGACATGTGCTCTCTTGGATAAAGGCAAAAACCCTAATTTGGGTTGTCCTTCATTTCAGCCATGGGCAGAACCAGAAAGGTTCCTTGGAACACTGAAGCTTTGCCTTGAGACCATGGCAATCCAAAATAAAATTAATTGGAAAAGTTCTAATTTTGTTTCTTACCTTAATGAGAAACAGCTGAAGTGTGAAATTGTCTCTACAAAGACCTGATTATGCAGAATATAAGCCGTTATTTTGGACACATGTTACATCTTTACAGTAGTGGGTGCGGAGAACAATTTTGATACTTGGTTGTAGCTATTTTACTTTGTGTCTAAATCAGTGTTTCTCAAAACTCAGCAACTTTAAAATGCTGTCTGAGGAATTCTGGGAATTGGAGTCTACATATCTTAATTGATTTAGATGTCTGTTGAGTTGTAGGAGCTTTGGGATACTTCTGGGATTATGCAATGGAACTGTCTTGCTATTCATTTTTTAATTATTCCATGACCTATGTTTGAAACCTAGGGACACGGTGGCTCAGTGGATGAGACGCTGAGCTTGTCAATCAGAAAGGCCAGCAGTTTGGCTGTTTGAATCCCTAGTGTTGCATAAAAGAGTGAGCTGTCATTACTTGTTCCACCAACCTAGCAGATCAAAAGCATGTAAAAATGCAAGTAGAAAAATAGGAATTTTGGCATTTAGTCATGTCAGCCACATGACCATGGCAATGTCTTCAGACAGCACTGGCTTTTCGGCTTCGAAACGTAGATGAGCACCACCCCCTAGAGTCGGGAACGACTAGCACATATGTTCAAGGGGAACTTTTACCTACGTTTGATACTGTCTACTTCTATTTTTCAACTTTCTATGTTTGTATTTGGACTGGTGACTGGCTGTCAAGCTGGAAATTTTAGTTTACATTTACTTCCTTGGGTATAGATTTTAACAAAAGTACTTTAAGAAAAGACTGTAGCAAAAAGTATACCATCGCCACAATGGCAGAAGTTTTCTTAGAAAAGGGTCTTTTGAGAAATTTAAATTGGATTCTCAGACAATTTGGTAAACAGAAAATCCCTCTCTAGTATAAAGGATCTCCCTTTTGGCATGGAAAATCCATCCCAAGGAACATGTGATTGAAAAAATTGAACATTATCCATCAGAACATTATCTCTAAAAGAATAGGAATGTATGCTCTGTAAGTGGCATTCAATGAAATTCATGTTTGGACTACATAGTCCAAAGACTGGTAGATATGCTGATAATTCAGTAAATTGCTGAATCCAGTCCATAGTTTTTATCACTTCACCACAAAGAATCTTTAAGCAATTTCTCATGTTTCAAGTGTGGAAACACAGTGTTTTAACATGGTAGCTTCTGATCATCCATTACTTAGTGGACAGGATCAAAGTACAGATTGCTTCAATCAGTCAATTACGGCCCAAATGGAATAACTGCATTTAATCGTAATCATGCTGCACCCTGTTCAGCAGGGATATTAAAGAAAATAAAGGGCCATCCTAAATACATTGACCTACTTATCTTTTTTATCTTTTTGGCTTCCTAAACATAAGCATTCAGTCTGAATAAGCTGATCTGAAAAGCAGGTCTGGGTTATTAGTTGGACTGAATTACCCGAATATCTAAATTGGCTTTCACTTTAAGGTTTAGTTTGAAACTTATCTTAGCTTGAAGCTGATTACAAAGTGCATAATGAATGCACAGAAAAGGATTGAAAGAAATATTTTGTCCCTGCAAACCGTAGCCAAGGAAATAGAGGAGAGAATCGGACCACCTACTGAATATTTTCAGCTCCCTGCCCTGGTAATGAACCTTGAAAGCATTTTCTTCCCCCTCAATGGAGAAATTAGATTAAGTTCACTTCTGATATAATTCAGCAGCAGCAGTTTTATCATTGTTGTTGTTGTTTATCCTTCCTTCTCCTTTAGACCCACTAAGTGAAAAAGGAATTTTGATAGCAAACTAAGGGCTACTATCCTTTTGTCCATTTTAAACCAAACTATCTATCCTTCTGTAAGTTTAACCATGTTTTGCAGACAAAATTAAGGTCAAGTAAAGGTTCCCCTCGCACATATGCATTAGTCATTCCTGACTCTAGAGGGCGGTACTCATCTCTATTTCAAAGCCGAAGAGCCAGCGCTCTCCGAAGATGTCTCTGTGGTCATGTGGCCAGCATGACTAATGACAAAGGCACATGGAGTGCTGTTACTTCCCACCAAAGGTAGTTCCTATTTTTCTACTTTTACAGGCTTTGAATTGCTAGATTGGCAGAAGCTGGAACAAGTAGCGGGAGTTCATTCTGTTACATGGTGCTAGGGATTTGAACCACCAAACTGCCGACCTTTCTGATCGACAAGCTCAGCATCTTAGCCACTGAGCAACTGCATCCCTTTGCATAAGTCTAGGCAGCGCTGAACACAAGCAAAGTGCAGAAATATAAATAACAAAACAGTAGAATGTCAACAATAACCAAAACTATTAAGATAATTACATATTTTTTTAAAGTAGGTTGAAACAAACTAAATCACACTCTCAAATAGAAACAATCATTGATCCAAGAAATCCAGGAAATATCTTTGTCAACAGATAGAGAAGGTTGATTGTACACCCTGAACTAAAGAATGAGTTTTGTCTTCATGAATAATTCTGTTCATACTTGCCATTTGCCTCAAAGTTTTCTTAGGTTTCCTGGTGTGATTGAATAAATCTGGACATGGAAGTCCATTTGTTTTAGGTTTTTTTTTCCGAATTATTAGGTAGTATTGTTTATAAAACAAAGCAAATAATAAAGGATTTTCGGACATACGCAGTCCCGTCCCCACCAAACACTTTTGCAGCAAGTCTAATTAGACTTACCTTTCAAGAGACAAAGAATCACCAGAGGAAGGTCATTAGGTTAACAATTTGACATTCATTAGGCAAAGAACTAAAGGCATTGTGTTTGTAAGTTTCTCTTTTTATTTTTATTTTCTGTCTTATAGAATAAAGACCAATTTCTTAATTTGCCATAGGAAGAAAAGTTAACTTTTGTTTTTCAAACCAAAAAAAAAAGCATTTTTCCCTAATGATTTTTCACAAAATATTGAACAAAACTGGGAAATGACTCTATTTCCTCATGAAAGTTCTGGTGTTCCAGGTTATGCTCTGTTGCATTTATATATGGATGAAATGTCTGCAAGTCACAAATATCTGAAGCTTGGAACCAAACAACTGGAGAAGTTAACAATAATAAAACTCAGTCTCTTGAACTCTGAGTTAACGCTGTGTATCTCAAGGGCCACCCCAGACTTTCATGATTCCAACTTATTCATAGACTCAAAGTGAGTCACTACTTTTTTTTTCTGTTACACAAAACTAAGCAGTGTTGGACCATAGATCACAGAATTTCAGAGTTGAAAGATACCTTGGAGGTCATCTAGTCCAACCTTTTGCTAAAATAGGAGACCTGTTCTTGGGCAGGAAAACATTTCAGACAAGTGCTGTTCAGTCTTTTCTTGAGTACCTCCAGTGATGGGACACCCACAACCTCTGAAGGCAAGCCATTCTGCTGGTTGATTGTTCTCACCATTAGGAAATTTCTCCTTAGTTCTTGGTTGCTTCTCTCCTTGAGTAGTTCCCATCCATTGTTTCTTGGTGCCTTGAAAATACCATATTTTTCAGAGAATAAGACGCACCAGGTTTTTTTTTAAAAAAAGGCATGAATAGCCTTTAGGAGACTTGTAGAGTGCTCCTGGGGGGGGGGGGAGAAAAAAACAGGCCCATTTTTTTGTCAAAAAAAGGGCATGCATAGTATTTAGGAGGCTTATACTCCTGGGGCCCATTTTTTGCTCATTTCTGCCCTCCCCATACCCCAGGAGCACTCTGAAAGCCTCCTAAAAGCTATGCATGGCCATTTTGGTGACAAGGACGGGTTTTTATGAGGCAAAAATGTTGTATTCAGTATATAAGATGCACCCAGATTTTCAGCCACCTTTGGGAGGGAAAAAGGTGTGTTTTATACTCCGAAAAATACGGTAGGTTTTGGCAGCTCTTCACATATTGGAGAACTGCTATGATAGTCCTTCTTTTCACTAGACTAGCCAAACGCAATTCCTTCTACCATTCTTCATAAGTTTTATTTCATAAGTTTCATAAATAAACTGAACTATATACTATATACTATATACTAACTCTTCCTCCTCCCATTTTTCACCATAACAACTTGTGAAATAGGTTGGGATAAAAGAGAGTGATTGTTCAAAATGATTCTCATTGAACACCCTAAGCTAAGAGGCAGCTACAACCTGGGTCTCCCCAGGGCCATTTCAACACTTTAATCGCTCCACTACATTGGTTCCCAAGACAAAGGGAGTAGGCTTCAGCATAAGAAGTAGCCTGTGTGACTTAGTCTAATTCAAATCACAGATATGATTGAGGAAATTGATCCAGCAGACTGATTTAAATTAATCTGAAAAGCCAATTTGATACTATTTGGATATTGAATCAAATTTTGAATTACATGGATCTGAATTAGATTTCCAAAGCAGTTCTGAAAAAGCAGTTTTCTTCTGTGTGAAGAAACATTCAGATTGTCCGAATCAATTTGCAGGCATCCAATTCAATCTGACCATTCAAATTGACTTTCCTATTCAATTTGAAAAGTCAATTCAATTTGTAGAGTCAATTGCATCACCTTTGCATTGGATCTCTACATCAAATATTTGCAGCACCCTAATGAGTTCACTCCACAGAGTTCGTAGAAAAATGTTGTTTTCTGAACAGCTTACAAAACATGTTCATTCTGAAACATAGAAGCATAAACCACAAAATCATATTAATAATTATAAAAGCATACATGGGTTGTTTATTATAGAATTTGGTGGACTCACACATTTCTAAAATAAATATATATTTTATATTACCCAACAACTGTCAAAGGCTTGGGCTCACTGGTGTTTCCCAAAAACATTATCAGAGCTTCCAATAAGTTCTTAAGATAACTACAAAATGGCTCTAACATTTGTAACATTTATGGAGATTTATGGCATTAAAGGTAAAGTTTCCCCTCCCACATATGTGCTAGTTGTTCCCAACTATAGGGGGCAGTTCTC
This sequence comes from Thamnophis elegans, assembly GCF_009769535.1. Classification (NCBI taxonomy): domain Eukaryota; kingdom Metazoa; phylum Chordata; class Lepidosauria; order Squamata; family Natricidae; genus Thamnophis; species Thamnophis elegans. Next base: position 67,456,188 of record NC_045547.1, read on the forward strand.
ATCTCCATTTCAAAGCTGAAGAGCCAGTGCTGTCCAAATATGTCTCAGTGGCTGGCATGACTAAACACCGAAGGCTCACGGAATGCTGTTACCTTCCCACCAAAGTGGTTCCTATTTTTCTACTTGCATTTTACATGCTTTCGAACTGCTAGGTTGGGCAGAAGTTGGGACAAGTAAGAAAAATAGGAACCATCTTTGGTGGAAGGTAACAGCGTTCCATATGCCTTCAGCATTTAGTCATGCTGGCCACATGACCACAGAGATGTCTTCAGACAACACTGGCTCTTCGGCTTTGAAACGGAGATGAACACCGCCCCCTAGAGTGGAACACTAGCACATATGTGCAAGGGGAACCTTTACCTTTAACTTCTAAATATTAATATGGAGTCCTGCTAGAACATCTTTATACATTTGCCTGAATAGAAGGTGAATATTGAAATACCTAGCAACCCTTTCCTTTCAAAAGGCAAAGACAGACTAGGTAAAGGTTCTTGGTATGCCATCCATTTCCTTTGACTTTTATAATAAATAGGCAGGCATGTGGAATTGAAACTGGTTCTTTGGGGGTGATTCTTTTAAGATAAATCTGCTATATGAAAATAAAAGCCTAAGACACAAATTACATCCATGGATCCAACTCCCTTTTATCTTTTATCAATTCATTCATTCAGGATTATGTTCTGAACTTTTAAATATCTTCTTCAATGCTATTTTTGCTGTTTACATATACTGTACGTCAGACCCTGGCTTATAAGGTATGAATAAAACATTTATTATTCAAATTGAGCACACTATAGTGAAATTTCTTCCTTACCTTCCCCCTCCTCTTTCCCTTCCCTTTCTTTCCTCCCTCCCTCCCTAGGATAACTTCTAGTACAGTGTTTCTCAACACAGCTGGCTGAGGAATTCTGGGAGTTGAAGTCCAGACATCTTCAAGTTGCCAAGGTTGAGAAACACTGTTCTAGTATATCATGAAACTGAATTATATGAAGAGGAAAGATTTAAAGATAATTTGATTTACAGTAGGCCTATGTGATGCTGTAGGGAAGGGGATTGTCCATGGAAGCATCTGTCTTGTTGGCAGATTGCTGAAACTGTTGAGTAACCTCTGAGTCTCTTTTGTGGCAGCTACCTTGTCCTTGCCTGCCACCTTATTGCTCAGTGATTCAATTTGCTTCTGAATCATGTCTGTAATTTGATGTGATTAAGCTTCAACACAAATCACCACTGAGATCTCTAAACCAATCCTGTTATAGTAATACACTGGACTTATTAACTGCAGACAATATTCTCCTCTCTGCCAACCGAATATTTGTTACAATCAAGAATCATACTGCTAATTGTCACTCTGATCTGGAACATTGCCGTTTTCTCAGTAGAGGAAGTGCTCCCTAGATATTAAACTCGGAGAGTTTAAAAATGACACATGTGTGCATCTTTTCTCTATTTAACCACGAGATGTATCCCTTTAAGAGATTAAGTGCATTACAGAGCCTATGTAGTTCTCTTGTACAGTGGCACTTCTGGCGAAAATGCATTTTGGATTACACACAGGTGAATGAATCCTAAGATTTGCCCTTTGATACTATGAGAGCATAAGCCCTACAAAGAGAGTGGTAATAATCTAATAACATTGATTGGATGGAATGTGAGGCTGAAGAGATGCTGTGAGTCCTTCTGAGGAGGAGAATGTGGATCATAGCCTGATAATACAGAGCTAAGATGAAAGCCTGCTTGTGGCTCCATTGATCCAGGAGATAGGGAAGTTTCTGGAGCTAATGAAACCATCAGTAATGTCCAAGGCAAGGATAGTTCCAACTGTGAAGACACTTCGGAGGCAGTAAATGTCATCTGGTAAATCCAAAAATCTACTAAAGTAAGATCTGTAAGATCAAGAGTTTACTTTCTTTGTATATAACAACAATTAAAGACTAAATAAGGATGGGGAAAAGGGGAATTTACAGAACAAGAGTTCAATTCTAGGTGCCGTAAGAAGTGGCAGTTTCAATAAACTTAGTTAATAAAAGGGACTAGACCAATTTAAAAAAAAGACAAGGTTCTTAGTGGCTATTTTTGGTAAGTTCTTCTGAATTGAAAGCAATGAATCTTAATGGCTTGGGACCAAAAATGGAAGAGTGCTATCACCCTCATGTCTTTTTGTAAATAAATAAGGCACCAGCTAGTTCCAGTAACTGGTTCCAGCTTATCCATTTCCCATCTCCAGTTCATTTGCAGTGGAGTTGCAATGCTTCTCTTGAGCATTCATAAACAAGTGAAGCACATTAAACAAAGTCAGTCTGCTCCTGTTCATACATCTTCTCTCTTTCCTCCATCCCAAGCACAAAAGGCAGGCCATAGTATTTACTCTCCTCCTATGGTGGGATTCAACCAGTGGAACAACCGGTTTGCTGAGTGCACGCTGAGCACTTTGCTTGGACACTCACCAAATGCACACTCTGTCCGTGGGTCAGCGGTGAAATCTATTTTCTCCCCACTGGTTCTGTGGGCGAGGCTTGGCAGGGGGTGTCATGTGACTGGGTGGCCGTGGCCAACTTTTGTTCACTTTTAAAGCATTTTCCCCTATGGGTCTGGGTGAATCAGCAGGAAAAAAATGCAGTGTTGGGTTCTGGATCCCATTGCAACTGGTATGGTGCAAAGTGCCCCGGCATCTACCACATGAATGTGTGCAGTGCGTGCATGCATCCTACCCTCCAGTGACACCTCCATGAGCTTCCGCAATGCTCCAGCTGCTCGATGGAACGTCACACAGGTGCTGTATTTGCCATGCACATGTGTGGAAGCACCGAAGAGTTCAAATACAAGTAAGGACAACAGGCAGTCAGATGGGCCCTCCGGAGAACCATACCGAAACGGTGTCTATCCCTTTTTCCTTCCTTCCTTCCTTCCTTCCTTCCTTCCTTCCTTCCTTCCTTCCTTTCTTTCTTTCTTTCTTTCTTCTTTCTTTCTTTATCTCTCAATCTCTCTCTCACTTTTCTTCTTTCTTTTCTTCCTTTCGTTCTCTTCTTTCTCTCTCTGTGTGGTGTGAGTGTGTGTGTGTGTGTGTGGTGTGTGTGTGTGTGTGTGTGTGTCAGTGGTGGGTTTCAAAAATTTTTGGAACCTCTTCTGTAGGTGTGGCGTGCTTTTCGGGTCCACTGGTGGAACCTCTTCTAACCGGTTCGGTAGATTTGACGAACCGGTTCTACCGAACTGGTGCGAACTGGTAGGAACACACCTCTGGAGCTACCAGTTTGCGAACTAGTAGAATCCCATCCCTGCTTTCCTCTGTTTACTTCCCATCCCAATGATAAGAAAACAGAAAGCTTCCCCCCACACACACTTTTTTTAGTAATATATTAAAATTGCTTCATGTTATTCACTGGCCTTCCAACATTAGAAGTCTTCTGCCTACATGTTTTAGAAGATAGTGCTCTGGTTAATTAAAACAAATGAATAGAATAAATGCCAGGATCCAGCATGATATCCCTTAAGAAGAAGCCTAAGAAAAGCAGAAAAGGGTAAAAAATGGATTCTCATGAACTGGACCGAACTCACTATTCCATCTGGCTACTGAGTAATACTGAGTGCTGCATAGGTACCACTGCTGAAAATCTTTTCTGTTTATTGTTATATTTCTCTCTATTTCTTCTGGCATGGAACCATTTTTCTCTGGTTTCATTCCATTGTTTTTTCAGTCTCATGGGGGGGGGGGGACATGAAATGTATGGAGATCATCACAGCTGATTATTAGTCCTATAAAGTCACTTTATGATAGAGAGTGCAATGATGAGGTTATGACTGTAAAATGGGAATTAGTTTCTGAGTTAGTTATTTTGCAGCCATAGAGTCTCATTGGCTTTGAAATTGTTCTGCTGGAGATCAGAAATAAGCCCAGGAGGGTCAAATGACTGAATGAATTTGATATTTCAGTAGAATAAATGAGTTCATAGGAAGGTGAAGTGTTAAGTGTAGACATCTAAGGAGAAAGAGAAAGGGATGAATGAATTGCCATTTTGATCACCTAAAAGGTAGACAATATTGAAGTAATAATGTGACTAGGTTACGGTAGAAAATGTAACACGTAAGAAGAATCAAGATAAAGAGATATGCAAGGAGCAAATAGGAATATAGAATTAGATGAAGAAAGAATGTGAAAAGCCTAAGGTTGCAAAAAAAAAAAAATAGCAAGTTGATACAAGCTAAAAAAGCAAAAATGAAGCAGCTGTGAACTCATATTGATAACTACAGGGAGGAATAAGTTTAGATTAGTTTTAACAGTATATATATATTTTAAAATATTCATCTATTACAGGGGTGTCAAACTCAATTTCATTGAGGGCCACATCAGGGTTGTGGGGAGGAGTGTGTGGCTAGGGTGGGCATGGCCAGCTTGACGTCACTCATGTCACTCGTGCCTGTGGTGGCCCAAGTACTCTGCCAGTGATTCCTGAGTTCCATTTTAAGGTGGGATGGCCTCCTGCAACCCTCTGCCAGTGAAAATGGTTCACACGGCCCTCCTGAGCTCTGTTTTTGCTGGCTGAGGCATCATGGACCAGTCCTTCACTGATTCTAGGGTGCCACTATGGGCCAGATCTAAGCACCCCACAGCCAGATGTGGCCCCCGGGCCTTGAGTTTAACACCACTGATCTATTACATATTGAGTTGTTTTAAAATTAAGGTTTCCCTCTTCTCATTAAAGAAAAAAATAACTAGCACAAGCTACCGTGTTCCTGAAAATCCGACAGGGACTTATTTTCTTTTTACTTACAAAATATGGCTTGAGCTTTATTATGGGGAGAAGGATTGCTGTTTTGGGTTGCCGGCGGCTGCTCTCTTGCGAGCGGTATCCCAAAGAGCAGCCACCCAGCAAACCCCTTTGCATCTGGGCACAGCGCCATTCACTGACCTAGGGGTATCACCAAGCCACGTGAGCGCCTTTTTGCTGCTGTCCAGCTCCCACAGCTTAGTGTCTTGCAAATGCCAGTGAATGGTGCACTGCATGGCTAGAGAGGGCGGGTTGCGCGAGCAGCTGTTCTGCTCTCACTCACCCATCTCCCAGCCTCACGATGCATGGCCCAGCTCTCATTACGGAGCCAGGGAACCTCCGCCACGGCAACATCCCAGCCTGGCTTTTTCCGCGGCTTCCAACCTGAGTCTTTTGGCAGTGGCCACTCTGGGCACACACTCTATGGTTGTGGGCCAGCTGCCTGCAGAGCAGAGGTGCCCTGGCTCTGTAATGAGAACTGGGCCATGCATCATGAAGCTGGGAGGTGAGTTAGTGAGAGCGGAACAGCCGCTTGTGCAACCCCCCTCTCCAGCCATGCAGAGTGCCATTCACTGGCATTTGGAAGGTGCCAAGCAGCCGCGGGTGCCGGGCGGCGGCGAACAGGGACTCATGCAGCTTGGCGATACCCCTAGCTCAGTGAATGGTGCTTTACCTCGGCTGTCAAAGGGGGTTTGCTGGGTGGCTGCTCGTGAGCGTGATCGCTTCATGGCTGTTGTGTTGCACTGCTGCAACAGCGCAACACAGCCATTCGCCTATGAGACTGTGTCCGGCTCTTGGTGGCCCGCTTGCAAAATAGCAGCCGCCCAGCAACCCCCTTCAGCTGGGCACAGCACTGCTCACCAACCAAGCGGTATCCCAAAGGGACCAAGCAACACGGTCACCTTTGCCTCCCTCCAGATTCCCATGGCTTGGCACCTTCGCGATAATGCTAGGTTGGTGAGCAGCGCTCTGCCTGGCCAGAGGTGGGGGGTTGTCCAGGGGGCTTATATTTTTGCCCACCAGAAAAATGTGGCATGGCTGTATTATGAGGACATGTCGGATTTTCGGGGAAACACGGTAGTAAGTTAGTGGGATATCTTGTTATTTGCTAAGTATCCAATATTGTATCATAGTACCTATATCAATGCTGCCTAACAGTTCAGTAAAGACTGTTCGCTTATTTGTTTGCCAAATTTGTATATGGCCAACCATCTAAAGCTGAGGAATATGAGACATTACTGTGTTGTTGATGCATGGTAGATAATTGAGAAAGACCAAGTGTATCAAAAAAGAAGGCAGTATGTGCTCATTGACTAGAAAAAGGCCTTTGATTGTGTTGATCATGTGAAGCCATGGAATGTGCTCAGAAAATAGGAATTCCAGAGGATCTTATTGTCCTTATGAGAAACTTATATATTGGTCAGGAAACCACACTCTGGACAGAACATTGTGAAACAGACTGGCCCCGGGTTGGCAAAATAATGTAACGTGGCTGCATATTCTCCTCTTATTGATTCAATCTAGATGCAGAATGTTATTAAGGAAGTTGGATTGGAAGAACATAAGTGTAGTTTTAAAACTGGAAAAAGAAACATAAGAAGACAGTACTCTGATAGCTGAAAAGGAAAGCCTATTCAAACTCTGGTAATAACAAGAAGGAGAAATTTGAAAAGAAGTTAGACTAAAACTAAAACTAAAGAAGAAGACTAATGACAACAGATAGAAGAACTAGCCTTGGAATTGGGAATGAAGATATCAGTGTGGTGGACAGTCGCTGCCTTTTAGGATAAACCATCAACAATAAGGAACAAGCAGTCAAGAAATATACTGCAGAGTAGCACTTGGTAGAGCAGACATGAAAGTCTTGGGAAAGCTTTTCAAATGTCATGATATCTCTGTACCTGCAAAGTTAAGAAACGTGCAAATGGCTAGAGGAGAGGTGTAAAAGTTAAGGAAAGCCTACCATATTTTTCAGAGTATAAGACTCACCTTTTTCCCTCAAAAAACAGGCTGAAATCTGGGTGCGTCTTACACACTGAATACAGCATTTTTTGCCTCTGAAACCCCGCCCCCTTTTGACCAAAATGGTCGTGCAGAGCCTGTAGAAGGCTTCCAGAGAGCTCCTGGGGGCTGGGGACAGCAGAAATGAGGAATAAAAAGGTTGTTTTTTGCTCAATTTTTCCCCTCCAGCCCCAGGAGAACTCTATAATCTTCCTAATGCCCCATTTTTTGGACAAAAACAGCCCTGTTTTGTGAAAAATGGGCCTTTTTTTGCTCCTCTTGCCCCCCCCCCCTGAGCACTCTACAAGCCTCCTAAGGGCTATTCATGCCCTTTAAAAAAAAACGGGCCTGTTTTCATGAAAAATGGGTCGGTTTTGGGAGGTTTGCAGAGTGCAAAAACTTTTTTTTTAATTTGCCTCTTCAAAACTTTGCTGCATCTTATACTCCAGTGCGTGTTATACTCCAAAAATGTGGTAAATAAAGAAGACACAGGAGTTAGAAATTAGCCATGTATAGGTAAGATGAACAAACATGTATAAATGGAAAGGATTGTAAATTAAGGACTGTATATAATAGTATCATACATATAGGTACAGAGAAAACTGAAATAAAGTGGGAGAAATACATTACAATGGATGTATACCAAGGTGACAATGTTGTACAGAAGGAAATTGCAAAAAAAAAATATTTCTTTTTGTCTTCGTTTAAAAAAACTGTTTAATAAAATATTTAAAAAGAACAAGAAGCATGCAAGCAATTATATTGCACATGACACTCTGTTGAAGCCAACATTGGGCATTTAAGAAGCAGGATAGGAAGAATATTGATGAAGTTTGAACTTGATAGAAGAATCCTGGGAACTAGCCAAGAAAACAACCAATGCATCATCAAACAAATAATGCAGACTTCTCATTCAAGATATAAATAACTAGGCTTGCATTGTCCTACTTCAGACAAATTATGTGGACACCTAGTTTCAAAAAAAAAAGGCTACAATGGGGAAAGGTGGAAAGAAAGAGAAGAAGGGGATTATCAGCAGGAAGAGGATGAACTCAGTACAGTGGCATGAGTGCAGCATTGGACATCCTGGAAAATCTGGTTAGAGACTCCTCTCCCCCCACTTTCTTCCTCCCCCTCCCACATCCATCCACTCCCTTCCACACACACACACAAGAACCAACCAATAATGTAGTTGTTAATGAAGAAATGACTTCTGAGCAAAGATGACAAACTGACATTTCCTAATGATCTCCCCCAAAAGATCACAGACTTTAAACGTTTCTGAAAAGTCATCATAAAGAAAGCCATTTTATTCTGTGAGGCTCAGGGGTGAAATTCAGCAGGTTCTGACAGGTTCTGTAGAACCAGTAGTGAAAAATTTTGAGAGAGAGAACCGGCAAATACCACCTCTGGCTTGCCCCAGAATGGGTTGGGAATGGGGATTTTTTAATATCCTTCTCCTGCCATGCCCACCAAACTACGCCCACAGAACCGGTAGTTATATATATTATATATATATATATATATATATATATATATATATAATATATATATATATATATATATATATATATATATATATATATATATATATATATATATATTATATATATATATATATATATATATATATATATATATATATATATATATATATATATATTATATATATATATATATATATAGATATATAATATTATATATATATATATCTGTGTGTGTGTGTGTG